>NC_074689.1:39322564-39430064 GCF_029448725.1 Salvelinus fontinalis
ACCATACAGCAGGAGGACTTTACCATACAGCAGGAGAACTGTACCATACAGCAGGAGAACTGTACCATACAGCAGGAGGACTGTACCATACAGCATGGGGACTGCACCATATAGCAGGAGGACTGTACCATAAGGCAGGAGGACTGTACCATACAGCAGGAGGACTGTACCGTACAGCAGGAGGACTGTACCATACAGCAGGAGGACTGTACCATACAGCAGGATGACTGTACCATACAGCAGGAGGACTGCACCATACTGCAGGGGGACTGTACCATACAGCAGGATGACTGTACCATACAGCAGGAGGACTGTACCATACAGCAGGAGGACTGTACCATACAGCAGGAGGACTGTACCATACAGCAGAAGGACTGTACCATACAGCAGGAGGACTGTACCATACAGCAGGAGGACTGTACCATACAGCAGTAGGACTGTACCATACAGGAGGAGGACTGTACCATACAGCAGGGGGACTGTACCATACAGCAGGAGGACTGTACCATACAGCAGGAGGACTGTATCATACAGCAGGGGGACTGTACCATACAGCAGGAGGACTGTACCATTCAGCAGGAGGACTGCACCATACAACAGGAGGACTGCGCATTATATCTGTAGGACTGTACCATTCGTCAGGAGGACTGTACCATTCTTCAGGAGGACTGTACCATTCTTCAGGAGGACTGTACCATTCGTCAATACGACTGTATCATATGTCAGAAGGACTGTACAATTCGTCACGAGGACTACACGGTCAATGTGTGTTCCAGTGACATGTGTTTTTAATTGACCTCAAGCCGATCTGGAGGCTTCTGGCAGAAATTAAGATCTGTTGACAACTCAACTCTACCGTTCAACTCAAGTCAATTATGTAGGCTCTGGTCCTTTGTGTGTCTGTGTGTCTGTGTGTACATTTTTCTGTGGTTGTGTCCTTGTCCTTGTCCGTGGTTGCAGAACAGGGATTTATTAGTGGAGCGTCAAACATCTGCATGGCCTGCTGATCAAGCAGACATGTATCCCTGGCAGAGAGAGAGCAGGCCTGCCTGTCTGGAGTAGAGGGAGTAGAGGTACTAGGGGGAACTAGGGTGGAGGGAGTACATGACTCTGGGTTTGAAATGAGACCTTCGAAGAGTCACTAAGCAACCTGCCCGAGGAGGGTGGATTACTGATGCTGGGCTGGGAGACTGCAGACTTGGGGAGATGGGGAGTAGACGGACTGGGGGTTAGTGTAGCTGAGCCAGAGTAGAGGGACTGGGGGTTAGTGTAGCTGGGCTGGGGAGTAGATGGACTAGGGGTTAGTGTAGCTGGGCCAGAGTAGAGGGACTGGGGGTTAGTGTAGCTGGGCTGGGGAGTAGATGGACTAGGGGTTAGTGTAGCTGGGCTGGGGAGTAGAGGGACTAGGGGTTAGTGTAGCTGGGCTGGGGAGTAGAGGGACTGGGGGTTAGTGTAGCTGGGCTAGAGAGTAGAGGGACTGGGGTTGGTGTAGCTGGGCTGGGGACTAGAGGAACTGGTGGTTAGTGTAGCTGGGCTGGGGAGTAGTGGGACTGGGGTTTAGTGTAGCTGGGCCAGAGAGTAGAGGGACTGGGGGTTAGTGTAGCTGGGCTGGGGAGTAGATGGACTAGGGGTTAGTGTAGCTAGGCTGGGGAGTAGAGGGACTGGGGGTTAGTGTAGCTGGGCTGGGGAGTAGAGGGACTAGGGGTTAGTGTAGCTGGGCTGGGGAGTAGAGGGACTGGGGGTTAGTGTAGCTGGGCTAGAGAGTAGAGGGACTGGGGGTTAGTGTAGCTGTGCCAGGGAGTAGAGGAACTGGGGGTTAGTGTAGCTGGGCTGGGGAGTAGGGGGACTGGGGTTGGTGTAGCTGGGCTGGGGAGTAGAGGAACTGGGGGTTAGTGTAGCTGGGCTAGGAAGTAGAGGGACTGGTGGTTAGTGTAGCTAGGCTGGGGAGTAGAGGGACTGGGGGTTAGTGTAGCTGGGCTGGGGACTTAGGGACTAGGGGTTAGTGTAGCTAGGCTGGGGAGTAGAGGGACTGGGGGTTAGTGTAGCTGGGCTGGGGACTTAGGGAATAGGGGTTAGTGTAGCTAGGCTGGGGAGTAGAGGGACTGGGGGTTAGTGTAGCTGGGCTAGGGAGTAGAGGGACTGGGGGTTAGTGTAGCTGTGCCAGGGAGTAGAGGCACTGGGGGTTGGTGTAGCTGGGCTGGGGAGTAGAGGGACTGGGGGTTAGTGTAGCTGGGCTGGGGACTTAGGGACTAGGGGTTAGTGTAGCTGGGCTGGGGAGTAGAGGGACTGGGGGTTAGTCTAGCTGGGCCAGAGAGTAGTGGGACTGGGGGTTAGTATAGCTGGGCCAGAGTAGAGGAACTGGGGGTTAGTGTAGCTGGGCTGGGGAGTAGATGGACTAGGGGTTAGTGTAGCTGGGCTGGGGAGTAGAGGGACTGGGGGTTAGTGTAGCAGGGCTGGGGAGTAGAGGGACTTGGGGTTAGTGTAGCTGGGCTGGGGACTTAGGGACTAGGGGTTAGTGTAGCTGGGCCAGAGAGTAGAGGGACTGGGGGTTAGTGTAGCTGGGCCAGAGAGTAGAGGGACTGGGGGTTAGTGTAGCTGGGCTGGGGAGTAGAGGGACTGGGGGTTAGTGTAGCTGGGCTGGGGAGTAGAGGGACTGGGGGTTAGTGTAGCAGGGCTGGGGAGTAGAGGGACTGGGGGTTAGTGTAGCTGGGCCAGAGAGTAGAGGGACTGGGGGTTAGTGTAGCTGGGCCAGAGACTAGAGGGACTGGGGGTTAGTATAGCTGGGCCGGGGAGTAGAGGGACTAGGGGTTAGTGTAGCTGGGCCAGAGAGTAGAGGGACTAGGGGTTAGTGTAGCTGGGCTGGGGAGTAGAGGAACTAGGGGTTAGTGAAGCTGGGCTGGAGACTTAGGGACTAGGGGTTAGTATAGCTGGGCTGGGGAGTAGAGGGACTGGGGGTTAGTGTAGCTGGGCTAGGGAGTAGAGGGACTGGGGGTTAGTGTAGCTGGGCTGGAGACTTAGGGACTAGGGGTTAGTGTAGCTGGGCTAGGGAGTAGAGGAACTAGGGGTTAGTGTAGCTGGGCTGGAGACTTAGGGACTAGGGGTTAGTGTAGCTGGGCCAGAGAGTAGAGGGACTGGGGGTTAGTGTAGCTGGGCTGGGGAGTAGAGGGACTAGGGGTTAGTGTAGCTAGGCTGGGGACTTAGGGACTAGGGGTTAGTGTAGCTGGGCTGGGGAGTAGAGGGACTTGGGGTTAGTGTAGCTAGGCTGGGGACTTAGGGACTAGGGGTTAGTGTAGCTGGGCTGGGGACTTAGGGACTAGGGGTTAGTGTAGCTGGGCTGGGGACTTAGGGACTAGGGGTTAGTGTAGCTGGGCTGGGGACTTAGGGACTAGGGGTTAGTGTAGCTGGGCTGGGGAGTAGAGGGACTGGGGGTTAGTGTAGCTGGGCTGGGGAGTAGAGGGACTGGGGGTTAGTGTAGCTGGGCTGGGGAGTAGAGGGACTGGGGTTTAGTGTAGCTGGGCCAGAGAGTAGAGGGACTGGGGGTTAGTGTAGCTGGGCCAGAGAGTAGAGGGACTGGGGGTTAGTGTAGCTAGGCTGGGGAGTAGAGGGACTGGGGGTTAGTGTAGCTGGGCCGGGGAGTAGAGGGACTGGGGGTTAGTGTAGCTGGGCTGGGGAGTAGAGGGACTGGGGGTTAGTGTAGCTGGGCTGGGGACTTAGGGACTAGGGGTTAGTGTAGATAGGCTGGGGAGTAGAGGGACTGGGGGTTAGTGTAGCTGGGCCGGGGAGTAGAGGGACCGGGGGTTAGTGTAGCTGGGCCGGGGAGTAGAGGGACTAGGGGTTAGTGTAGCTGGGCCAGAGAGTAGAGGGACTGGGGGTTAGTGTAGCTGGGCCGGGGAGTAGAGGGACTAGGGGTTAGTGTAGCTGGGCCAGAGAGTAGAGGGACTGGGGGTTAGTGTAGCCAGGCTGGGGACTTAGGGTCTAGGGGTTAGTGTAGATAGGCTGGGGAGTAGAGGGACTGGGGGTTAGTGTAGCCAGGCTGGGGACTTAGGGACTAGGGGTTAGTGTAGATAGGCTGGGGAGTAGAGGGACTAGGCTGAACTTGGGGACTGAAGAACGCTGGGGTTTTAGACTCAGGTCCCGCCCGGGTGCAACCCTGGTGAGGGTGATTATTAATAACACTGTGCTGGGAGATCGAGGTACCAGGGGACTGAGGAGTACAGGGAGAGGGGGGTTATCAGCGCCGGCCCGGGGGATTTGAGACTCCGGGGCTGGTTTAGCTGCAGTGCTATACCCATGGCTGCTCTCATAGTGTCTCTCTGCCCTGAGTCAAGCCACACTGGGCTGTCAAGAATAAGGCTTGTCAGTTGGCTGCATGGGGGATAGCAGGGCTATGATTACATATCCCATGTCTTTATGGATGAGGGCATTCGGAGATACGATGGCATGCTGGTCTTTTGAGAGAGAGGAGAGAAGGAGAGATAAGAGGAGGGAAGAGAGAGAGGGAGGAGAGGACGAAGAGGGGATGAGGATATAGAGGAGGAAGAGAAAGAGGAGAGACAGAAAGAGAGAAAGAGAGAAAGAGAGCGGAGCGAAAGAGGAAGAGAGGAGAGGGAGGAGAGGACGAAGAGATGATGAGGATATAGAGGAGGAAGAGAAAGAGGAGAGACAGAAAGAGAGCGGAGCGAAAGAGGAAGAGAGGAGAGGGAGGAGGAAAGATAAGAGCGGGAAAGAGGAAGAGAGGATAGGGAGGAGGAAAGATAGAGAAAGATGAGGAGATGGGCTGTTCTGGTAAAGACACTTCATCAGAGCTTAATCTGTACTTTCCTCCAGTGGGGTACAACTCGAGCGTCTTCTTCAATCACGGCTGACAAAAATCTCTGTAATACCGCCTGGGAAAAAAAACGTCCGCTACTTATTTCTCGCTACGCTTATCTCTACATTGCCAGTGAGCAGAAAACATAAATTGTCTGTCAAATGGTGTAGTAGCCAAGGATCAAGGTTAATAAAAGCCCATAATCTGCACATGTAGGAGCTAAATGTTGTCCTCAACTCTTTGAACTTTTATTGAGGTTTTGCCAGACAGCAATCCTGTCATAGATAGAAAGACCTGAATGTAACCTCGCTTTTCTCTATCCGGCCTCTCCAGCATCTGACCTCAGAGAAGTATTAGGATTGGTGTAACTGGAGTATCCCAGGATGCACTGGGCCGAACTGGGAGGCAGAATGAGCATGAATTGAATAATAATGGGTCCTTCTAGAAAGAAATCCCCCCCCCCCCCACCCCCCGCCGATATTCCTGTCACTCGTAGTAGTACTAATTGTAAAGCCAACATGAGAGTTCTTTTGAACCCTGTTGAACCTCAGCATTTTTGGTATTTACCACAGGGCTTCCCACTTCTACATCAGGTAATAAAAGTCTCCATCTGGCTCTGGCAAAGAGGAGGTCAGGCAATTCAAACTAATATAACTTTATTGTTCGTCTCAGAAGTCGCTCGGTATCATTTTACGGTGTCTGTGTTGTGTCTGAAATTGTTGCAATTTCAGAGTGTCAGTGGGAGCTGCAGGGTGAACCAATCGATTTTAAATTGCTACGGCGACTTTGGAGAGAGAAATTGATGTCAAGGCTTCTCAGAAATGAGTCCCATCGCTCTCGCGCTCTCTCTCTCTCTCCATCTCTTTCTCTCTATCTTGCTCTCTGTATTGCTATCTCTCCCTAAAGACATGTGGAGGGAGTCATTGTGACTGGAGACAAAGTGGTACCAGAGCCAGATCAGACCCAGGTTAGGCCCGAGTATGTCCTCAGGCATCCTACCAACACATCACATCTCACTATGGGACTATGTTGTCTGTTATCCCAGAAGCATTCCCTGCACAAAATCAACCTCAAGCAGTCTCCATTTTGGGGAGATAATGAGTTGACTCAGTCAGTCAGGCATCTGGTTGCAGCTTGTACCGGGGCATCTACAGCAGAATCTGGAGGTTTGACAATGAGCATGCTCTCTCGCTCCTCATCGCCCAATGGGAGCTGGAAAGGCAGGCTCTAGCCTTTTGGGTCAGTATGGTCAGTATTCGGCCATGATAACCACATGTTTAGATAGCGGGCTAGACTAATTTACCAATCTAAAAATTGTTAGCTGACATGACTAATTGAGTGACTGTCATTGACTGACAATAAAAAACAAAACAATAACAAAAATTGCTTTTGCACAACCAAATTTCGAACTTGCACCTTGTGTATTCTACTATTCTAACTCTCAACAGTTATACAAGTAGTAAAATATTTATTTTGGGAGGGTTTGGGGCCCCCTAGCAGCCTGGGGGTCCTAAGCGACCGCTTATGACCTTTATTATTTTTTAAATTTTTATTTTAACCCCTTTTCTCCCCAATTTTCGTGGTATACACTCGCTAGTAATTACTATCTTGTCTCATCGCTACAACTCCCGTACGGGCTCGGGAGAGACGAAGGTCGAAAGCCATGCGTCCTCCGAAGCACAACCCAACCAAGCCGCACTGCTTCTTTAACACAGCGCGCCTCCAACCCGGAAGCCAGCCGCACCAATGTGTCGGAGGAAACACTGTGCACCCGCCCCCCTTGGTTAGCGTGTACTGTGCCCGGCCCGCCACAGGAGTCGCTGGAGCGCGATGAGACAAGGATATCCCTACCGGCCAAACCCTCCCTAACCCGGACGACGCTAGGCCAATTGTGCGTCGCCCCACGGACCCCCCGGTCGCGGCCGGCTGCGACAGAGCCTGGGCACGAACCCAGAGACTCTGGTGGCACAGCTAGCGCTGCGATGCAGTGCCCTAGACCACTGCGCCACCCGGGAGGCCCGCTTATGACCTTTCGAGGGAGTTTTTCCTAGCCACCATGCTTCTACACCTGCATTGCTTGCTGTTTGGGGTTTTAGTCTGGGTTTCTGTACAGCACTTTGAGATATCAGCTGATGTAAGAAGGGCTTTATAGTAAATAGATTTGATAGATTTATTTTTTATGTCACTTATGCCTGTGTACAGCATGCATTTGTTCTAACAGCTAATTTTGACAGGATGGTGTTAGAACAAAGGATTCATGAAATGAATGACACTTCTAATGCTCTCATTCTAATGGGCCTAATCAATTAATCTCCTCTGCTTTATTTTTTCAGTTTCTGAGTACTGCAAGGTTTGTTATATTTGACACGCCTACTCCGGCTCCGGACAAATATGACGGGACTCCACTCGAAATGCCGTGGCTTCCTACTCCAGTGCTGTCTCTTTTTTCGCCCATCAGACAGGAGCCCCTACCACCGAAAGATCCAAAATTGCCACGGGATTTGAAATGGGCCAAGGCCGTCTGGGAGAGAGGAGGAGGAGGAGCCGGGTTATTGTGAGGTTCATGGATCTGTTCAGGGCGGTCTTCGATCATCCACCTGAGAGCAGATAGCGAGATGCGCGACTACTCCAGCGCCGGCAGACCGCTGCGGCGTATCTCCTCCAGCAGATGGAATGAAAAGACGGGGCGTTAGAGAAGTGGAGACACGTGGCTGGATGACGCCGAGGAACCCATTTATCATCCTCACCGACCGTCGGAACCTGGAGTTCATACGGACAGCGAGGAGGCTGAACCCGCGCCAAGCAAGGTGGGCCCTTTTCTTCACTAGGTTCGACTACAGCTCGTCATATCGCCCAGGTTCAAATAAAATCTAAGCCGAGGCCCTGTCCCATCTCTACGATCCGGTAGAGATTCCTATCTTGAGTTCGCCCATCATCACACCCAGGTATCATCCGCACTATTCAATCTTTCACCGGAAAGTACTGGTGGCCCACCTTGGGGCAGGACTTTGCTCGCTTTGTCAACTCCTGTTCTGTATGTGTCTCCCCGGCACGCTCCAGCAACCCCTTCCCCTTCCTGTGCCTCAGCGTCCCTGGTCTCATCTTTCCATTGATTTTGTCACTGATCTCACCTCTTCTTAGGTTTTTTCTACTATTATGGATGTTGTGGACAGAGTCTCTAAATCCTGCCGTTTTATTGTCTCTACCGCTCTTCAGGTTGCTGAGGTACTATTCCAGCAGGTCTTCCGGCACTATGGCCTTCCGGAGGACATTGTCTCCGACCGTGGCACCCAATTCACGTCACAGATATGGAAAGCCTTAATGGAGAAGCTGGGGGTCATGGTCAGCCTCACTTCCGGGTACCAGCCTCGGTCTAATGGGCAGGTGGAGAGGATGAACCAGGAAGGATCCTTAGGAGTCACTACCAGGACTGGCAGGGGGAGTGGGCCCGGTTCCTTCCCTGGACGGGGAACGCCCAGAATTCACTCCGTCCCTCCACGACCTGGCTGACAGGCGCGCAGAGGTGGTTTGGAACGATGCCCACGTGAGGCTCCCAGCTATTACGTTACAGTAGGCAATGTCTGAAGCCAAAAAAATGACATTTTGGAGCACCACAATGCCTAGTAATATGTGGTACCACAACTACCACAATATTCTAATATTAGGTGGTAACCAATAGAAACAATATTCTAATATTAGGTGGTAACCCATAGAAACAATATTCTAATATTAGGTGGTAGTCTATAGAAACAATATTCTAATATTAGGTGGTAGTCTATAGAAACAATATTCTAATATTAGGTGGTAACCAATAGAAACAATATTCTAATATTAGGTGGTAACCCATAGAAACAATATTCTAATATTAGGTGGTAACCCATAGAAACAATATTCTAATATTAGGTGGTAACCCATAGAAACAATATTCTAATATTAGGTGGTAACCCATAGAAACAATATTCTAATATTAGGTGGTAGTCTATAGAAACAATATTCTAATATTAGGTGGTAGTCTATAGAAACAATATTCTAATATTAGGTGGTAACCCATAGAAACAATATTCTAATATTAGGTGGTAACCAATAGAAACAATATTCTAATATTAGGTGGTAGTCTATAGAAACAATATTCTAATATTAGGTGGTAACCCATAGAAACAATATTCTAATATTAGGTGGTAGTCTATAGAAACAATATTCTAATATTAGGTGGTAACCCATAGAAACAATATTCTAATATTAGGTGGTAGTCTATAGAAACAATATTCTAATATTAGGTGGTAACCAATAGAAACAATATTCTAATATTAGGTGGTAACCAATAGAAACAATATTCTAATATTAGGTGGTAACCCATAGAAACAATATTCTAATATTAGGTGGTAACCCATAGAAACAATATTCTAATATTAGGTGGTAACCCATAGAAACAATATTCTAATATTAGGTGGTAGTCTATAGAAACAATATTCTAATATTAGGTGGTAGTCTATAGAAACAATATTCTAATATTAGGTGGTAACCCATAGAAACAATATTCTAATATTAGGTGGTAACCCATAGAAACAATATTCTAATATTAGGTGGTAGTCTATAGAAACAATATTCTAATATTAGGTGGTAGTCTATATGTAACGATACTCTAAATCCTCCTCCTCCTCAGACGAGGAGAGGAGAGAGGGATCTGAAGACCAATATGCAGCGAGGTATGATGACATGATTTATTGATTTAAACAAAACACGACATAGACAGAAAACGAACTATACTTGAATAACTACAAAACAACAAACGACGTAGACGCACCTGAACATAAGAACTTACGTATAACGAAGAACGCATGAAAACAGGAACAGACTACATAAACCGAACAAACAAAACCGAAACAGTCCCATGTGGCGTAACATCACACAGACACAGGAGACAACCACCCACAAACAAACAGTGTGAAAACACCTACCTTAATATGGCTCTCAATCAGAGGAAATGAAAACCACCTGCCTCTAATTGAGAGCCATATCAGGTCACCCTTAAACCAACATAGAAACAGAAAACATAGACTGCCCACCCAAACTCACGTCCTGACCAGCTAACACATACACAAACTAACAGAAAACAGGTCAGGAACGTGACACTATAGAAACAATATTCTAATATTAGGTGGTAACCCATAGAAACAATATTCTAATATTAGGTGGTAACCAATAGAAACAATATTCTAATATTAGGTGGTAGTGTATAGAAACAATATTCTAATATTCGGTGGTAACCCATAGAAACAATAGTATATTTTCAAAATAAAACTAAGTGAGAAGTAGGGATTGGTCTGAAGCTAAATAAGAAAGGATTTTCTGGAGCACCACTCCTATTGCCCTCACCTCCTCCCTGTAGGCCGTCTCGTGGTGTTGTTGATCAAGCCAACTACTGTTGTGCATTCTTACATAGGTATTCCTCTTGTCCAGATGGGTTAGGGCAGTGTGCAGTGTGATGGCGATTGCATCGTCTGTGGACCTATTGGGGTGGTATGCAAATAACAGTGGGTCCAGGGTGTCAGGTAGGGTGGAGGTGATATGGTCCCTAACTAGCCTCTCAAAGCACTTCATGATGATAGAAGTGAGTGCTACGGAGCGATAGTCATTTAGTTCAGTTACCTTTGCTTTCTTGGGAACAGAAACAATGGTGGACATCTTGAAGCAAGTGGGACCAGAAGACCGGGATAGAACCATGTGTAGGGGGTTGACTGTACATGTTACCATGTGAAGGGGGTTGACTGTACATGTTACCATGTGTAGGGGGTTGACTGTACATGTTACCATGTGTAGGGGTTGACTCTACATGTTACCATGTGTAGGGGGTTGACTGTACATGTTACCATGTGTAGGGGGTTGACTGTACATGTTACCTTGTGTAGGGGTTGACTCTACATGTTACCATGTGTAGGGGTTGACTCTACATGTTACCATGTGTAGGGGGTTGACTGTACATGTTACCATGTGTAGGGGTTGACTCTACATGTTACCATGTGTAGGGGTTGACTCTACATGTTACCATGTGTAGGGGTTGACTCTACATGTTACCATGTGTAGGGGTTGACTCTACATATTACCATGTGTAGGGGTTGACTGTACATGTTACCTTGTGTAGGGGTTGACTCTACATGTTACCATGTGTAGGGGTTATGTTACCATGTGTAGGGGTTGACTGTACATGTTACCACGTGTAGGGGTTGACTGTACATGTTACCATGTGTAGGGGGTTGACTGTACATGTTACCATGTGTAGGGGGTTGACTGTACATGTTACCACGTGTAGGGGTTGACTGTACATGTTACCATGTGTAGGGGGTTGACTGTACATGTTACCATATGTAGGGGTTGACTGTACATGTTACCATATGTAGGGGTTGACTGTACATGTTACCATGTGTAGGGGGTTGACTGTACATGTTACCATATGTAGGGGTTGACTGTACATGTTACCATGTGTAGGGGGTTGACTGTACATGTTACCACGTGTAGGGGTTGACTGTACATGTTACCATGTGTAGGGGGTTGACTGTACATGTTACCACGTGTAGGGGTTGACTGTACATGTTACCATGTGTAGGGGGTTGACTGTACATGTTACCATGTGTAGGGGGTTGACTGTACATGTTACCATGTGTAGGGGTTGACTGTACATGTTACCATGTGTAGGGGGTTGACTGTACACGTTACCATGTGTAGGGGTTGACTGTACATGTTACCATGTGTAGGGGTTTGATTGTACATGTTACCATATGTAGGGGTTGACTGTACATGTTACCATGTGTAGGGGTTGACTGTACACGTTACCATGTGTAGGGGGTTGACTGTACATGTTACCATGTGTAGGGGTTGACTGTACATGTTACCATGTGTAGGGGGTTGACTGTACATATTACCATGTGTAGGGGTTATGTTACCATGTGTAGGGGTTGACTGTACATGTTACCATGTGTAGGGGGTTGACTCTACATGTTACCATGTGTAGGGGTTGACTGTACATGTTACCATGTGTAGGGGTTGACTGTACATGTTACCATGTGTAGGGGGTTGACTGTACATGTTACCATGTGTAGGGGTTGACTCTACATGTTACCATGTGTAGGGGGTTGACTGTACATGTTACCATGTGTAGGGGTTGACTCTACATGTTACCATGTGTAGGGGGTTGACTGTACATGTTACCTTGTGTAGGGGTTGACTCTACATGTTACCATGTGTAGGGGGTTGACTGTACATGTTACCATGTGTAGGGGGTTGACTCTACATGTTACCATGTGTAGGGGGTTGACTGTACATGTTACCTTGTGTAGGGGTTGACTCTACATGTTACCATGTGTAGGGGTTGACTCTACATGTTACCATGTGTAGGGGGTTGACTCTACATGTTACCATGTGTAGGGGGTTGACTGTACATGTTACCATGTGTAGGGGTTATGTTACCATGTGTAGGGGGTTGACTGTACATGTTACCATGTGAAGGGGGTTGACTCTACATGTTACCATGTGTAGGGGTTGACTGTACATGTTACCATGTGTAGGGGTTATGTTACCATGTGTAGGGGGTTGACTGTACATGTTGCCATATGTAGGGGGTTGACTGTACATGTTACCATGTGTAGGGTTTGACTGTACATGTTACCATGTGTAGGGGTTATGTTACCATGTGTAGGGGGTTGACTGTACATGTTACCATGTGTAGGGGTTATGTTACCATGTGTAGGGGGTTGACTGTACATGTTGAACTTGGCTCCATTGTTTTTATTCTCTTATGTTCCGTTCAGGACATAATACCCCATTAATATCCACAATACCCCACTCTGTCTGTGAAGACCCTCCCACTCCGTCTGTGAAGACCCTCCCACTCTGTCTGTGAAGACCCTCCCACTCCGTCTGTGAAGACCCTCCCACTCTGTCTGTGAAGACCCTCCCACTCTGTCTGTGAAGACCCTCCCACTCTCTCTGTGAAGACCCTCCCACTCTCTCTGTGAAGACCCTCCCACTCTCTCTGTGAAGACCCTCCCACTCTGTCTGTGAAGACCCTCCCACTCTGTCTGTGAAGACCCTCCCACTCTGTCTGTGAAGACCCTCCCACTCTGTCTGTGACGACCCTCCCATTCTGTCTGTGACGACCCTCCCACTCTGTCTGTGACGACCCTCCCCTCCCACTCTGTCTGTGACGACCCTCCCCTCCCACTCTGTCTGTGACGACCCTCCCCTCCCACTCTGTCTGTGACGACCCTCCCACTCTGTCTGTGAAGACCCTCCCACTCTGTCTGTGAAGACCCTCCCACTCTGTCTGTGACGACCCTCCCACTCTGTCTGTGACGACCCTCCCACTCTGTCTGTGAAGACCCTCCCACTCTGTCTGTGACGACCCTCCCACTCTGTCTGTGAAGACCCTCCCACTCTGTCTGTGAAGACCCTCCCACTCTGTCTGTGAAGACCCTCCCACTCTGTCTGTGACGACCCTCCCACTCTGTCTGTGACGACCCTCCCACTCTGTCTGTGAAGACCCTCCCACTCTGTCTGCCGTATTCTCTCTCTTTGTTATTGTTTCCTTATTAGGATGCCGGTTGGCGGAGTTGGGAGGGTCGTCAGCTCCATGGGAAACACCTGGGCCCGGCCGTGTCCCAGGATAAATACACCTCTTCCACGTTCATTGGGGAGACACTCTCCATGCAGACACCTTTATAGATTTTGTTGTGGCTTTTTGTGGCCTTTTGGTTGTTTGCTTTGGCAACTTTCAACACCTCGCATTATCACATTTATGCATGCCAAAACACTCACACTGATTACTGATGACACACATTGTTCATTGTAACTTAGTTTACTTTAGTTAATAAATATATTTTGTTACTCCTTATCTCCACGTTGTCTCCCTTTTGTTACGGGCTTCGAGCCGGTTCGTGACATGTCAAAGTGGAATTATGTTTTTAGATTATATTAATTAGAAATGAAAAGCTGTAATGTTTTGAGTCAATAAGTATTCAACCCGTTTCTTATGACAAGCCTCAATATGTTCAGAAATAACCATTTGCTTAACAAGTCACATAATAAGTAGCATGGACTCACTCTGTGTGCAATTATAGTGTTTAACATGATTTCTGAACGACTACCTCATCTCTGTACCCCCACACATACAATTATCTCTGAGGTTCATCAGTCCAGCAGTGAATTTCAAACCACAAAAACCAGGGGGGTATTTCAATACCTCGCAAAGAGAACCTATTAGTAGAAAAAATAATACAACTCTTTCTTTTTTAAAGCAGACATTGAATATCCCTTAGAGCATGGTGAACTTACTAATTAAAATACATTTAAATTGAGAAGAAGGAAGCCTTTACAGAATAAAAATATTCCAAAACATGCATTCTGTTTTTAACAAGGCATTAAAGTAATTCTGACAAAAATATGGCAAAGCAATTATCTTTTTTTGTCCTGAATACAACGTTTTATGTTTGGGGCCAGTTCAATACAACACATTACTGAGTACAACTCTCTATATTTTCAAGCATAGTTTTGGCTGTATCATGTTATGGGTATGCTTGTAATCATTAAGGACTGGGGAGTTCTTCAGGATAAAAGAATAAACGGGATGGAGCTATAAGCACAGGCAAAATCCTAGAGGAAAACTTGGTTCAGTTTGCTTTCCAACAGACACTGGTATATTACATTTATCAAACAATCCTACGAGCATCATAAGCACACCGGTAGGAGGTAACCGTTGATAAATACCAATTGGTATTTATCAATGGTTACTTGGTATTTATCAACGGTTACCTCCTACCGGTGTGCTTATGATGCTCGTAGGATTGTTGTGCTCGTGCACTTGGCTATTTGCATTTCGAAACGCCTTGAATTAACCATATATGTTCAAAAACTTTGATGGCAAAGACACCCCTCTTGACTTCAACCTGTTATGCGATGGTGTATGGAAATTGTACGTTACACTTTGTTTTGCTGATGATTGCATTCAAAACACTGGCTCATCGAGGGATGTGAGATGCCGATCAGTAAACTTCGGCTGAAAAGTGCCCGTAGCCAAAAACCTTAGCCGTGAGAAGTAGGGGTGCTAGGCACCCCGATAATTAGCTTTTTCTTTGTAAAGGTAAAGGTTCCTGGAGGGGTTGTTTAAATTGAAACTGTGGGGTAACACCTAAAAGATATTTGAAGAACCCTTGAAAAAAGTTCCTTGAAAAAACCTTTTGGGGTTCATTTTTTTTTATCTCCCTGTCCATGCATCATAAAAAAAGATTTTAATAACATGAATAATTCCAATATTGATAATATTGATTTAAATAATGAATTGTTTAATTAGTGGCACCACAAATATTAATGAACATTTACAAAACAATTTACCAAACCAAACACATTACAAAAATAAAACAATTCTGCAGACATGTCAGATCTTAATAAAAATACAGACACACTCTCTCATTCAAATAAACACATACAAGAACAAACACTGCCTGTATCCAAGCTGTGGAGAGATGGGCTGCCTGTATCCAAGCTGTGGAGAGATGGGCTGCCTGTATCCAAGCTGTGGAGAGATGGGCTGCCTGTATCCAAGCTGTGGAGAAATGGGCTGCCTGTATCCAAGCTGTGGAGAGATGGGCTGCCTGTATCCAAGCTGTGGAGGGATGGGCTGCCTGTATCCAAGCTGTGGAGAGATGGGCTGCCTGTATCCAGGCTGTGGAGAGATGGGCTGCCTGTATCCAAGCTGTGGAGAGATGGGCTGCCTGTATCCAAGCTGTGGAGAGATGGGCTGCCTGTATCCATTACAGCTGTAGAGAGATGGGCTGCCTGTATCCATTACAGCTGTGGAGAGATGGGCTGCCTGTTTCCAGGCTGTGGAGAGATGGGCTGCCTGTATCCAGGCTGTGGAGAGATGGGCTGCCTGTATCCAGGCTGTGGAGAGATGGGCTGCCTGTATCCAGGCTGTGGAGGGATGGGCTACCTGTATCCAGGCTGTGGAGAGATGGGCTGCCTGTATCCAGGCTGTGGAGAGATGGGCTGCCTGTATCCAAGCTGTGGAGAGATGGGCTGCCTGTATCCATTACAGCTGTAGAGAGATGGGCTGCCTGTATTCATTACAGCTGTAGAGAGATGGGCTGGCTGTATCCAGGCTGTGGAGAAATGGGCTGCCTGTATCCAAGCTGTGGAGAGATGGGCTGCCTGTATCCATTACAGCTGTAGAGAGATGGGCTGCCTGTATTCATTACAGCTGTAGAGAGATGGGCTGGCTGTATCCAGGCTGTGGAGAAATGAGCTGGCTGTATCCAGGCTGTGGTTTGATGGGCTGCCTGTATCCAAGCTGTGGAGAGATGGGCTGCCTGTATCCAAGCTGTGGAGAGATGGGCTGCCTGTATCCAAGCTGTGGGGAGATGGGCTGCCTGTATTCAGGCTGTGGAGAGATGGGCTGCCTGTATCCAAGCTGTGGAGAGATGGGCTGCCTGTATCCAAGCTGTGGAGAGATGGGCTGCCTGTATCCAAGCTGTGGAGAGATGGGCTGCCTGTATCCAAGCTGTGGAGAGATGGGCTGCCTGTATCCAAGCTGTGGAGAGATGGGCTGCCTGTATCCAAGCTGTGGAGAGATGGGCTGCCTGTATCCAGGCTGTGGAGAGATGGGCTGCCTGTATCCAGGCTGTGGAGAGATGTGCTGCCTGTATCCAGGCTGTGGAGAGATGGGCTGCCTGTATTCATTAAAGCTGTGGAGAGATGGGCTGCCTGTATCCAAGCTGTGGAGAGATTGGCTGCCTGTATCCAAGCTGTGGAGAGATGGGCTGCCTGTATCCAAGCTGTGGAGAGATGGGCTGCCTGTATCCAAGCTGTGGAGAGATGGGCTGCCTGTATCCAAGCTGTGGAGAGATGGGCTGCCTGTATCCAAGCTGTGGAGAGATGGGCTGCCTGTATCCAAGCTGTGGAGAGATGGGATGCCTGTATCCAAGCTGTGGAGAGATGGGCTGCCTGTATCCAAGCTGTGGAGAGATGGGCTGCCTGTATCCAAGCTGTGGAGAGATGGGCTGCCTGTATCCAAGCTGTGGAGAGATGGGCTGCCTGTATCCAAGCTGTGGAGAGATGGGCTGCCTGTATCCAAGCTGTGGAGAGATGGGCTGCCTGTATCCAAGCTGTGGAGAGATGGGCTGCCTGTATCCAAGCTGTGGAGAGATGGGCTGCCTGTATCCAAGCTGTGGAGAGATGGGCTGCCTGTATCCAAGCTGTGGAGAGATGGGCTGCCTGTATCCAAGCTGTGGAGAGATGGGCTGCCTGTATCCAAGCTGTGGAGAGATGGGCTGCCTGTATCCAAGCTGTGGAGAGATGGGCTGCCTGTATCCAAGCTGTGGAGAGATGGGCTGCCTGTATCCAAGCTGTGGAGAGATGGGCTGCCTGTATCCAAGCTGTGGAGAGATGGGCTGCCTGTATCCAGGCTGTGGAGAGATGGGCTGCCTGTATCCAAGCTGTGGAGAGATGGGCTGCCTGTATCCAAGCTGTGGAGAGATGGGCTGCCTTTATCCAAGCTGTTGAGAGATGGATAACATTATGGAGGAGTATATACAATGAAAAATCCATGCGGTTGTGTTGATCACATGGTTTCTTTGCTGCTGTTTCCATTTTATGGGTCAGGTTGGTGACCAGCTCCTCTGGACAACTTCTGGGTCTCCTTAATGGAGGCAGTGGTATTGGCGGAAGGCTGGAGATTGTCACAGCACCAGGGTGGATTGCTGCTTGTGTTTGTGTGCATGTGTGCGTCTGTGTGTGTGCGTCTGTGTGTGTGTGCGTCTGTGTGTGTGTGCATGCGTATGTGCGTTTGTGTGTGTGTGCGTGTGGACGTCTGTGTGTCTGTCTGTGTGTGTGTTGCGCGTGTGGGTCTGTGTGTGTGTGTGTGTGTGTTTGTGTGTTTGTGTGTGTATGTGCATGTGCGTTTGTGTATGTGACTGGTTCTGCCATATAAATCACTTTTCACCACCGAACGAACAGCATTGTGATATGATTGTTTCGTGGTTTTATGGATGGAAGGACAGGAGGGATGGAAGGAGAGGAGGGATGGAAGGAGAGGAGGGATGGAAGGAAAGGAGGAATGGGAGGAAAGAGAAGAGGAATGGAAGGAGAGGAGGGATGGACGGAGAGGAGGGATGGACGGAGAGGAGGGATGGAAGGAAAGGAGGGATGGGAAGAAAGAGAGGAGGGATGGACGGAGAGGAGGGATGGAAGGAAAGGAGGGATGGGAGGAAAGAGAGGAGGGATGGAAGGAGAGGAGGGATGGAAGGAAGGAAAGGAGGGATGGGAGGAAAGGAGGGATGGGAGGAAAGAGAGGAGGGATGGAAGGACGGAAAGAGAGGAGGGATGGAAGGAGAGGAGGGATGGAAGGAAAGGAGGGATGGGAGGACGGAAAGAGAGGAGGGATGGAAGGAGAGGAGGGATGGAAGGAAAGGAGGGATGGGAGGAAAGAGAGGAGGGATGGAAGGAGAGGAGGGATGGAAGGAAAGGAGGGATGGGAGGAAAGAGAGGAGGGATGGAAGGAGAGGAGGGATGGAAGGAAAGGAGGGATGGGAGGAAAGAGAGGAGGGGTGGAAGGAGAGGAAGGATGGAAGGAGAGGAGGGATGGAAGGAAAGGAGGGATGGAAGGAAAGGAGGGATGGGAGGAAAGGAGGGATGGGAGGAAAGAGAGGAGGGATGGAAGGAGAGGAGGGATGGAAGGAGAGGAGGGATGGAAGGAGAGGAGGGATGGAAGGAGAGGAGGGATGGAAGGAGAGGAGGGATGGACGGAGAGGAGGGATGGAAGGAAAGGAGGGATGGGAGGAAAGAGAGGAGGGATGGAATGAGAGGAGGGATGGAAGGAGAGGAGGAATTGAAGGAGAGGAGGGATGGAAGGATTGGAGGGATGGAAGGAAAGGAGGGATGGAAGGAGAGGAGGAATGGAAGGGTAGGAGGGATGGAAGGAGAGGAGAGATGGAAGGATAGGAGGGATGGAAGGATAGGAGGGATGGAAGGAAAGGAGGGATGGAAGGAGACAAGGAATGGAAAGATAGGAGGAATGGAAGGAGATGAGGGATGGAAACATAGGAGGGATGGAAGGAAAGGAGGAATGGAAGGAGATGAGGGATGGAAAGAAAGGAGGGATGGAAGGAGAGGAGGGATGGAAGGAAAGGAGGAATGGAAGGAAAGGAGGAATGGAAGGAAAGGAGGAATGGAAGGATAGGAGGGATGGAAGGAAAGGAGGAATGGAGGGGTAGGAAGAAAGTGTGTTCCTTCCTTCCTGCACTTGTTCTATTAAAGCAAAAGGAACCTGTGTACTCTCTAACCACTCTCTGTTCTTTACCAGAGACGTACAAATCACCCCAGACAGCATTAATCAATGGCGGCTGAGGTTAGCTGAGCATGTCTGTCCCTGCACCTTCACAAGGAGTCCTTGAAAAACCGGCCCTGAGCAATCAATCACAGACCACCCCAACATCCCCAGTCAGGACGATAAGCAATGTAGGAAAAGAGGGGAAAAAGGAAAATGTAAACGAGCTAACTAACTAGGACAATAACTCTGAAATTACTTTAACTAACTAGGTCACTAACTCTGAAATGACTTTATCTAACGAGGACACTAATTATGAAATTACTTTAACTAACTAGGACAAAAGTTATGAAAGTACTTTAACTAAAACACTAACTCTGAAAGTACATCTAGGCCCCTACTGTCTCCGTCTTAACCTATATCCCAAATGGCACCCTATTCCCTACGTAGTGCACTACTTTTAACCAGAGCTATATGTACCCTATTCCTTACGTAGTGCACTACTTTTAACCAGAGCTATATGTACCCTATTCCTTACGTAGTGCACTACTTTTAACCAGAGCTATATGTATCCCATTCCCTACGTAGTGCACTACTTTTAACCAGAGCTATATGTAACCTATTCCCTACAAAGTGCACTACTTTTAACCAGAGCTATATGGACCCTTTTCCCTACAAGGTGCACTACTTTTAACCAGAGCTATATGGACCCTATTCCCTACGTAGTGCACTACTTTTAACCAGAGCTATATGTACCCTATTCCTTACGTAGTGCACTACTTTTAACCAGAGCTATATGTACCCTATTCCTTACGTAGTGCACTACTTTTAACCAGAGCTATATGTATCCCATTCCCTACGTAGTGCACTACTTTTAACCAGAGCTATATGTAACCTATTCCCTACAAAGTGCACTACTTTTAACCAGAGCTATATGGACCCTTTTCCCTACAAGGTGCACTACTTTTAACCAGAGCTATATGGACCCTATTCCCTACGTAGTGCACTACTTTTAACCAGAGCTATATGGACCCTTTTCCCTACAAAGTGCACTACTTTTAACCAGAGCTATATAGACCCTATTCCCTACAGAGTGCACTACTTTTAACCAGAGCCCGTTTGGGACACCCATTACTCATTCAGTTGAACGCTTCAGTGCAGATTCAGAACCGTCCTATTCTCAAACAGAGAATTTCTCAATACGTGGTTGGCTGATTGGCTGGCTGATTGGCCGGCTGGCTGGCTGGTTGGCTGGTTGGCTGATTGGCTGGCTGATTGGCCGGCTGGCTGGCTGGTTGGCTGGTTGGCTGATTGGCTGGCTGATTGGCCGGCTGGCTGGCTGGCTGGTTGGTTGGCTGGTTCGCTAGCTGGTTGGCTGGCTGGTTGACTGATTGGCTGGCTGATTGGCTGGTTGGCTGGCTGGTTGGTTGGTTGGCTGATTGGCTGGCTGATTGGCCGGCTGGCTGGCTGGTTGGTTGGTTGGCTGATTGGCTGGCTGATTGGCCGGCTGGCTGGCTGGCTGGTTGGTTGGCTGGTTCGCTAGCTGGTTGGCTGGCTGGTTGACTGATTGGCTGACTGGTTGACTGATTGGCTGGCTGATTGGCTGGTTGGCTGGCTGGTTGGTTGGTTGGCTGATTGGCTGGCTGATTGGCCGGCTGGCTGGCTGGTTGGTTGGTTGGCTGATTGGCTGGCTGATTGGCCGGCTGGCTGGCTGGCTGGTTGGTTGGCTGGTTCGCTAGCTGGTTGGCTGGCTGGTTGACTGATTGGCTGACTGGTTGACTGATTGGCTGGCTGATTGGCTGGTTGGCTGGCTGGTTGGCTAGCTGGCTGGTTGGCTGGTTGCCTGGCTGGCTGGTTGGCTTGTTGCCTGGCTGGTTGGCTGGTTGCCTGGCTGGCTGGCTGGGTGGCTGGTTGGCTGGCGGCTTTCCTCTCTGTTGTTTGACGGTCTAATTAAGCTGCTCAGCGTAGTTGTGACAATGAGATGTTAATTATACAGTGACACGACTCACCATGTAGCGTGAAGACCTATTTATGTTTGTGCTGTAGCGCTCCCTCCTCCTCCTCTATCCCTCCCACCTCCCCATCCCACCTCCACCTCCTCCCTCCCTCCTCCTCCTCTATCCATCCCACCTCCCAGCCCTCCTCTCCTCTCCCCTTATCCCTCCATCCCACCTCCCAGCCCTCCTCTCCTCTCCCCTTATCCCTCCTCTCCCCTTCTCCCTCCATCCCACCTCCACCTCCTCCCTCCCTCCTCTTCTATCCATCCCACCTCCCCAGCCCTCCTCTCCTCTCCCCTTATCCCTCCTCTCCCCTTCTCCCTCCCTCCCACCTTCCCCTCCTCTCCCTTTCTCCCTCCCTCCCACCTTCCCCTCCTCTCCCCTTCTCCCTCCCACCTTCCCCTCCTCTCCCTTTCTCCCTCCCTCCCACCTTCCCCTCCTCTCCCCTTCCCCTCCTCCCCCACCCTCTCCCTCCCTCCTCCCCCTCCTCCCTCCTTCCCCTCCTCTCTCCATGCCACCTCCTCCCTCCTCTCTCTCCCTCCCTCCCCCACCCTCTCCCTCCCTCCTCCTCCTCTATCCATCCCACCTCCCCAGCCATCCTCTCCTCTCCCCTTATCCCTCCTCTCCCCTTCTCCCTCCCTCCCACCTTCCCCTCCTCCCACCTTCCCCTCCTCCCCCACCCTCTCCCTCCCCTCCACTCCTCCCCCACCCTCTCCCTCCCTCCTCCCCCTCCTCCCTCCTTCCCCTCCTCTCTCCATGCCACCTCCTCCCTCCTCTCTCTCCCTCCCTCCCCCACCCTCTCCCTCCCTCCTCCTCCTGTCTCCATCCCACCTCCCCAGCCCTCCTCTCCTCTCCCCTTATCCCTCCCGCCTCTCCTTCTCCCTCCCACCTCCCCCTCCTCTCACTCCCCTCTCCAGTCCACCTCCCCCTCCTCTCCTCTCCCCCTCTCCCTCACTCCTCCTCTCTACATCCCCCCTCCCCATCCCCTCCCTTTATTTAAAGACAACTTTTCTGTCGGCCTCTCTCTCTCTCTTTTTTTTCCCGTCACAAATGTTTCTCTCCTTACCGCGGATTATGTTCTTTAATCCTTGACACTGTGGTCGCATGGCATCAGCAGTCCTATCACACGGCGGCACAGAAACACGGAGCTGAAAGACAGGACCAGAACCAAGGACACACCGGGAGAAAAGCATGCTGGGAGAGGGAGCGTGGCTGTTTGTCTGATTGTGTTTGCTTATGTGTGCTGTGGGGACGGATGTGTGTGTGGGCTGCATGGGGGAGTGTGTCTGAAGGTTGGAGAGGATGTGTGTATGTGTGGGGGGGGCTGCAGGGAGTATGAGGACGTGTGTGGCTGGAGGAACGTGTGAAGGTTGACTGTGTGTGTGTGTATGTATGAGAGGGTGTGTGTGAAGGTTGACTCTGTGTGTGTGTGTGTGTGTATGAGAAGGTGTGTGTGAAGGTTTACTGTGTGTGTGTTTGTGTGTGTGTATGAGAAGGTGTGTGGGAAGGTTTACTGTGTGTGTGTGTGTGTGTGTGTGTGTGTATGAGAAGGTGTGTGTGAAGGTTTACTGTGTGAGTGTGTGTATGAGAAGGTATGTGTGAAGGTTGACTGTGTGTGTGTGTGTATGAGAGGGTGTGTGTGTGTGAAGGTTGACTGTGTGTGTGTGTATGAGAAGGTGTGTGTGAAGGTTGACTGTGTGTGTGTGTGTGTGTATAAAGCATATAAGAAATCCAGCTATGCCCTCCATCACGAGCCGACCAGACGAGCTAATTAACTTCTATGCTCGCTTCGAGGCAAGTAACACTGAAACATGCATGAGAGCATCAGCTGTTCCGGGTGACTGTGTGATCACGCTCTCCGCAGCCGATGTGAGTAAGACTTTTAAACAGGTTAACATTCACAAGGCCGCAGGGCCAGACGGATTACCAGGATGTGTACTCCAAGCATGCGCTGACCAACTGGCAAGGGTCTTCACTGACATTTTCAACCTCTTCCTGTCTGAGTCTGTAATACCAACATGTTTCAAGCAGACCACCATAGTCTCTGTGCTCAAGAACACTAAGGTAACCTACCGACCCGTAGCACTCACATCTGTAGCCATGAAGTACTTTGAAAGGCTGGTCATGGCTCACATCAACACCATTATCCCGGAAACCCTAGACCCACTCAAATTTGCATACCACCCCAACAGATCCACAGATGATGTCATCTCTAATGCACGCCACACTGCCCTTTCCCACCTGGACAAAAGGAACACCTATGTGAGAATGCTATTCATTGACTACAGCTCAGCGTTCAACACCATAGTGCCCTCAAAGCTCATCACTAAGCTAAGGACCCTGGGACTAAACACCTCCCTCTGCAACTGGATCGTAGACTTCCTGACGGGCCGCCAGGTGGTAAGGGTAGGTAACAACACATCCGCCGCTCTGATCCTCAACACTGGAGCTCCCCAGCGGTGCGTGCTCGGTCCCCTCCTGTACTCCCTGTTCACCCACGACTGCACAGCCAGGCACGTCTCCAACACCATCATTAAGGTTGCAGACGACACAACAGTGGTAGGCCTGATCACCGACAACAACAAGACAGCCTATAGGGAGTAGGTCAGAGACCTGGCCATGTGGTGCCAGAATAACAACCTATCCCTCAATGTAACCAAGACTAAGGAGATGATTGTGGACTACAGGAAAAGGAGGACCGAGCATGCCCCCATTCTCATCGACGGTGCTGCAGTGGAACAGGTTGAGAGCTTCAAGTTCCTTGGCATCCACATCAACAACAAACTAACATGGACCAAACACACCAAGACAGTCGTGAAGAGGGCACAACTAAAACATTTTCCCCCTCAGGATACTGAAAAGATTTGGCATGGGTCCTCAGATCCTCAAAAGGTTCTACAGCTGCACCATCGAGAGCATCCTGACCGGTTGCATCACTGCCTGGTATTGCAACTGCTCTGCCTCCGACCGCAAGGCACTACAGAGGGTAGTGCCTACGGCCCAGGACATCACCGGGGCCAATCTTTCTGCCATCCAGGACCTCTATACCAGGTAGTGTCAGAGGAAGGCCCTAAAAATCGTCAAAGACCAAGAGGCTTCTAAACAGCTTCTACCCCGAAGCCATAAGACTCCTGAACAGCTAATCAAATGGCTACCCCTTGTGGGGACCCAGTGTTGAGGATCAGCGGGGTGGAGATGTTGTTTCCTACCCTCACCACCTGGGGGCGGCCCTTCAGGAAGTCCAAGACCCAGTTGCACAGGACGGGGTCGAGACCCAGGGTCTCAAGCTTAATAACAAGCTTGGAGGGTACTATGGTGTTAAATGCTGAGCTGTAGTCGATGAACAGCATTCTTACATAGGTATTCCTCTTGTCCAGATGGGATAAGGCAGTGTGATTGCGAATGCGTCGTCTGTGGATCTATAGGGACGGTAAGCAAATTGAACTGGGTCATAGGGTGTCAGGTGGAGGTGATATGATCCTTGACTAGTCTCTCAAAGCACTTCATGATGACGGAAGTGAGTGCTACGGGGCGGTAGTCGTTTAGCTCAGTTACCTTTAGCTTTCTTGGGAACAGGAACAATGGTGGCCCCATGCTTCAAGAGGATGTTTGTATACACATGGCACGTTGATTCCTCTCATGGGGAAGGATACATGTTGGTGATATTCTGGAAGAATTTGTTTTGACCTTGCTTGATTAAAATCTCCTGTAATGATAAAGACTGCTTCCGGGTGATATATAATATATGTAATATAATACATTTGCAAAAATTTCTAAAAACATGTTTTCACTTTTTCATTGTGGAGTATTGTGTGTAGATTCGGTAGAAATCAATTTTTGAATTCAGGCTGTAAAATAAGTCAAGGGGTATGAATATATAGAACTATATTTACACATGTATCAGGGAAGGGGTGATTGGTGGGCAAGTGTTTAAATTATGCAGTATTAGCAATAGTAAATAAGAGTCTGGTCACAGCTGTTGTGTGTGTGTGTGTGTTCTAAGGTGAGGAGAATCAGACCAGGTGGTCAGTCCAGTTCAAATGTTCAGCAGTCTGATGGCTTGTAGATAGAAACTGTTTCTGAGCCTGTTGGTATCAGACCTCATGCTCCGATACCATCTGATGGCTTGTAGATAGAAACTGTCTCTGAGCCTGTTTGGTATCAGACCTCATGCTCCGATACTGTCTGCCCGACGGTGAACAGCTCATGGCTGGGGTGTGTTGGGACCCTTGTTAATGATGCGGGACTTCCCCAGTTATCTTTTCAAGTAGATGTCCTGAATAGGTGGGAACACAGCCCTTGTGATGTACTGGGCCGTATTAGCGGTCGGAGACAGAGCAATTCCCGTACCAGTCTGTGATCCAACTGGTCAGGACACTCTCGATGGAGCAGTGGTAGTATTTGGAGAGGACCCGGCGTGCAATAACAATTTTTCTTCAGCAGTCTTAGGAAGTAGAGATGCTGTTGAGCCCTCTTTTTAAGAGTGTTGTGTTGTCAAGTCCTCTGTGAACGACGAGGGAACTTAAAACTGCTGACTCGCTCTGCAGCAGTCCTGTTTACGGGCCGTGTTCCCTCCTCCGCTTCCTGAAGTCAACCATCAACTACTGAGGTTGCCAAATAGGTTGTTGTTCTGTCACCACAATACCTCGTCCCTATAGGCTGATTTGTCTTCTTGGCCTACAACGGTCGCGCACCACCGAGTTGTCTAGGTTCGTTCTGGAACAGAGACATACATGATCGGATTGGCCGAAGTGGGGTCAGGAGGATGTTTGTATACACATGGTCCAGCATGTTGATTCATCTCATGGGGAAGGATACATGTTGGTGATATTCTGGAAGAATTTGTTTTGACCTTGCTTGATTAAAATCTCCCGTGATGATAAAGATTCCGGGTGAGAGGATTCTTGCAGGCTAATGTTCTTGTACTGTTCGCTGAGTGCTGCCTTGGTGTTTGCTTGTGGTGGTATGTACAGAGCTGTGGTAATAACACACGTGAATTCACTCATCATAAGGTGGGTTCAGCATTTTAGCATCAGAAACTCGAGGTCGGGTGAACAGGAGCTTGACATATTTTCAACTTCGGTACACCAGGAATTGTTGATGAGGAAACACACACCTCCGCCTACTCTTACCTGAAACCACCGTTCGATCCATATGGAAAATGGAAAAGCTGTCTGGTTGAATTGCAGTCGAGTGAATTTTCTATAAGCCATGTCTCTGTAAAAACAAAGACATAGCATTCCCTGACATCCCTCCGTCATGTGAAGCCTTGTTCTGAGTTCACAAAGTTTTTGTTCCAGTGATTAAACATTAACCATATCGTATCGCCTATTGAAACCTGTGATTACACATTAACCATATCGTATCGCCTATTGAGACCTGCGATTACACATTAACCATATCGTATCGCCTATTGAGACCTGCGATTACACATTAACCATATCGTATCGCCTATTGAAACCTGTGATTAAACATTAACCATATCGTATCGCCTATTGAGACCTGCGATTACACATTAACCATATCGTATCGCCTATTGAGACCTGCGATTACACATTAACCATATCGTATCGCCTATTGAAACCTGTGATTACACATTAACCATATCGTATCGCCTATTGAGACCTGCGATTACACATTAACCATATCGTATCGCCTATTGAGACCTGCGATTACACATTAACCAAATCGTATCGCCTATTGAAACCTGTGATTAAACATTAACCATATCGTATCGCCTATTGAGACCTGCGATTACACATTAACCATATCGTATCGCCTATTGAGACCTGCGATTACACATTAACCATATCGTATCGCCTATTGAAACCTGTGATTAAACATTAACCATATCGTATCGCCTAATGAAACCTGCCATTAAACATTAACCATATCGTATCGCCTAATGAAACCTGTGATTACACATTAACCATATCGTATCGCCTATTGAAACCTGTGATTAAACATTAACCATATCGTATCGCCTAATGAAACCTGTGATTAAACATTAACCATATCGTATCGCCTAATGAAACCTGTGATTAAACATTAACCATATCGTATCGCCTAATGAAACCTGTGATTACACATTAACCATATCGTATCGCCTATTGAAACCTGTGATTACACATTAACCATATCGTATCGCCTATTGAAACCTGTGATTACACATTAACCATATCGTATCGCCTATTGAAACCTGACATTACACATTAACCATATCGTATCGCCTATTGAGACCTGCCATTCCTACTTTACTCGTAACATTACTGTCCTTTACTTTCATTGAAAAACGTTGTCCAATTTCCTTCACTTGATGGTAGGGAAGAGTGAGGGAAATTTCATAAAGGGGAGACAGGGGGAAATGATATCTATAAGTCTTTATATATATTATAGACATGTTTGTGCAGTGGCAAACCTATTGGACCTTTGTGTGTGACAGGCTTGTGATGCTGTAAAGGACAGTAGCTGTAATACCAGCGCACATGCAGGAGAGTGGACATTTAGTGAAACGCAAAGGACCAGTGGTGTAGATACACGCAGGTATACGCCCCTATACCCACTTTGTTTTCAATGGGCATTGCTTACACTCACTTCTTAATCCCTAACGGTTGCGGAGCAACGTAGTGGAGCTATACGAATGATTCATTATGACATTACAGTAGAGAAATCATGGACAAGGTAACCTACACAATCACAAATCACATGAAATAGCCTCGTTTCAGTAGAATATCTGCAGGTAGCCAGAGTGTGCAGCTCTCAGCTGGTTTTGGCATGGAGCAGCTCACAGAAGAAGGACATCGGTAGCCGTAGTGAAGGTAGTACATTTCAGGTTATGATATCTACCAGTAAACCAAGGTAACAATGGGTATGCAAACCAGCTATTGTACAAGTTTGGTCCTCAGTCTTGGTTAGTAGGCTATTTGTGACGTACAATCCAGTCATCATTCACTGTTAGCATCGATATTTCTAAAGGCTTCCAAAAAAAAAAACTTCCCAATTAAATGTTGACTGTAATGTAGGCTTACCTGACAGAATGATTTTATGATGAATTGAATCAATTGGGAGGGCGATTTGTTTTATTCAATTTAATTAAAGAACAACTACACGGTACAAAATGTTTTCTTTTGAGAGCTAAAATCTGTCTATAGGACAACAGGATTTTTCACACAGGGGGCATTTCCTTCTCCAGGCCCCACCACTGCATAGGGCCGATGAAACGACAGCAGTCCATTCACTCGGACATGATAAGCCAATAGATCCCAATCATAAAAATACAAAAACGCCACCATTAGGCTTTTCACAATACAATACGAAAACGCCACCATTAGGCTTTTCACAATACAATAAGAAAACGCCACCATTAGGCTTTTCACAATACAATACGAAAACGCCACCATTAGGCTTTTCACAATACAATACGAAAACGCCACCATTAGGCTTTTCACAATACAATACGAAAACGCCACCATTAGGCTTTTCACAATACAAACAACTACTACTTTAAAAAAAAAAAGAACCAAAACATTTCACGTTTAGCACAGAAAGTAACTAGTGTGAAAAAGTTTCAATACAACAATGTTCCACTCATCAGATGTCGCTCAGTTGAAACTGAACTTCTTGTTGAAAGTTATTTTTGTTGAAAGTTAAAAGTTATTGAAGTTATTGTTGAAAGTTATTTTTGAATAATCCCGGGTGGCGCAGTGGTCTAGGGCCCTGCATCGCAGGGCTAGCTGCGCCACCAGAGTCTCTGGGTTCGCGCCCAGGCTGGGCTGGGTTCACGCCAAGGCTCTGTCGCAGCCGGCCGCAACCGGGAGGTCCGTGGGGGCGATGCACAATTGGCATAGCGTCGTCTGGGTTAGGGAGGGTTTTGCCAGTAGGGATATCCTTGTCTCAGTATGTAAAAATTTAACAAAATGTATGCACTCTACTGTAAGTCGCTCTAGATAAGAGCGCCTGCTAAATGACTAAAATATAAATGTAAAAGGGGAGAAGCTAACAAATTAGCAACAACTGCAGCAACTTCTGCAAACTAACCGACAACAAAAGTCTGACTTAGCTAGTTAGATTTATCTCCCCAGTGACCGCCAAAGAAAAATTCTGATTGGATCTTATTTTTCTTAAGCGTTACACTTTTCCTTTATAACAAAAACTGAAGATAAAATCAGAACAAAACTGAAAATAATATCAAAATAATTATAAATCCACAGTCTTTCTCTGAAAGTGTAGAAGTGTATTCTGAAATATGAACAGAGAAATGGTGAATATTTTGGACACTTTTTTTTGTGACGATTTTACAAAATGACAATCATGGTCTTGAATTGGACATGATTTTTCTGGACTCTGTATTGATTTGGTCTCTGACCTCTCATCCCCTTCCCGGTCTCAGTCTTGACTCGGTTTAGCCCCCCCCTCTGGTCTCAGTCTTGACTCGGTTTAGCCTCCCCCCTCTGGTCTCAGTCTTGACTCGGTTTAGCCCCCCCCCTCTGGTCTCGGTCTTGACTCGGTTTAGCCCCCCCCTCTGGTCTCAGTCTTGACTCGGTTTAGCCCCACCTCTGGTCTCAGTCTTGACTCGGTTTATCCCCCCCCCCTCTGGTCTCGGTCTTGACTCGGTTTAGCCCCCCATCTCTGGTCTCAGTCTTGACTCGGTTTATCACCCCCCCCCCTCTGGTCTCGGTCTTGACTCGGTTTAGCCCCCTCTCTGGTCTCAGTCTTGACTCGGTTTAGCCTCCCCCCTCTGGTCTCGGTCTTGACTCGGTTTAGCCCCCTCTCTGGTCTCGGCCTTGACTCGGTTTATCCCCCCCCCTGGTCTCGGTCTTGACTCGGTTTATCCCCCCCTCTGGTCTCGGTCTTGACTCGGTTTAGCCCCCCCCCCTGGTCTCGGTCTTGACTCGGTTTAGCCCCCCCCTCTGGTCTCGGTCTTGACTCGGTTTAGACCCCCCCCCCCTGGTCTCGGTCTTGACTCGGTTTAGCCGCCTCTCTGGTCTCAGTCTTGACTCGGACTAGATTCTCTCCGGTTCTTGATCTTAAATCTGTCTCTCTTTAAGTGGTCACTGAAATGTTGTATTCCAGAAGTGTTTCATGGGAAATTATTCCACGCAGATATAAAATACTAAATCAAAATCGAGCAGGAACCGTAAAGATGCGCGCACCCATCAGCGCCATCATCTTGTGTGTGTCTTTGTAAGTGTGTGTGTCTTTGTTAGTGTGTGTGTTCAGAGACTGGAGTCCATATAAAAAGTCAAGCATTAATTCTATTTTCAGAAAATCACTCAGATTTTCTCTCATAGGTGTTTGTATAAATCATTTCTCTTCTTTAAAAATGTTTATTTGCCTGTGTTCCATTGGACTGATGTTGACAATATTCTCCATTGCAGCTTTTTTGGAAAAACAATCTATTGGTGTAGTGGAGCAAGAATGAAACCGAGACTCTTACACCAGAGAGAGCAGAACGGCCATTTTGGAAAGAGTAGAAGTGCTTATGAGTTATTGTTTTGCTACCATGTTGTTAGTGATAACTACACACAGGTCTGGGATCCCAGGCCATTCTGTTTGGTCCTGTTTTCCGGGTCCTTCTGACCTCTCCTGCACCGCACTATGCTATGGTTCGAGTTAAAACTGGGAAAATCAGTATTGATTCACAGTAAGTTGAGTCCTCAGGAGACACAGATATACGGATGTTCTATATTTTCAGATGTGAAGGATTTACTGTGTGTGAAGGGGAAGAGAAAAGAAAAGCTGTGAAAACTACACAACAAATAATGCTGTGAATTCCATTTCCAATTTGAGACGCCGCCACAGGGAGTTGGTCCCGACAGAGTTTCCACTCACATCTCAGCACGTATTCATGCTTTTAAAGACATCACCATCCCACTGTCTATAATGTTGCCCTGACTGACAGGTGTCGAAGCTTTCCTTCTCCGAGACGTAAAAAAAACTTCCCAAATGGAACAAGCAGAGGATCTCTCCACTGAGACCAGGCGGGGGAGGCAGTGAGAGGGAACCAGGTAAAACCACTGGATGAGGAATTGCATAGATACTGATGGCTAGATACTGGTGGCTAGATACTGGTGGCTAGATACTGGTGGCTAGATACTGGTGGCTAGATACTGGAGGCTAGATACTGGAGGATAGATACTGGAGGATAGATACTGGTGGCTACGTATTGGTGGCTAGATACTGGTGGCTAGATACTGGTCGCTAGATACTGTAGGCTAGCTACAGGAGACGAAATACTGGAGGCTCGATACTGGAGGATATATACTGGAGAATAAATACTGGAGGCTAGGAATCGGTGACTAGATACTGGAGACTAGATACTGGTGGATTGATACTGGTGGATATATACTGGAGACTAAATACAGGAGACAAGATACTGGAGACTAGATACTGGAGACTAGATACGGGAGGCTGGACACAGGTGGCTAAATGCTGGTGGCTAGACACTGGAGACTAGAAACTGGTGGCTACGTATCGGTGGCTAGATACTGGTGGCTAGATACTGGAGACAAGATACGGGAGGCTGGACACAGGTGGCTAGATGCTGGTGGCTAGATGCTGGTGACTAGATGCTGGTGGCTAGACACTGGAGACTAGAAACTGGTGGATATATACTGGAGACTAGATACTGGAGACTAGATACTGGAGACTAGATACTGGAGACTAGATACTGGTGTATTGATACTGGAGACTAGATACTGGAGACTAGATACTGGAGACTAGATACTGGAGACTAGATACTGGAGAGTAGATACTGGTGGATTGATACTGGAGACTAGATACTGGAGACTAGATACTGGTGGCTAGATACTGGTGGCTAGATACTGGAGACTAGATAGAGGTGGCTAGATACTGGAGACTAGATACTGGAGACTAGATACTGGTGGCTAGATACTGGTGGCTAGATACTGGAGACTAGATACTGGAGACTAGATACTGGAGACTAGATACTGGAGACTAGATACTGGAGGCTAGATACTGGAGACTTGATACTGGAGACTAGATACTGGAGACTAGATACTGGAGACTAGATAGTGGTGGCTAGATACTGGAGACTAGATACTGGTGGCTAGCTACTGGAGACTAGATACTGGAGACTAGAAACTGGAGACTAGATACTGGAGACTAGATACTGGTGGCTAGATACTGGAGACTAGATACTGGAGACTAGATACTGGAGACTAGATACTGGAGACTAGATACTGGTGGCTAGATACTGGAGACTAGATACTGGAGACTAGATACTGGTGGCTAGATGCTGGAGACTAGATACTGGAGACTAGATACTGGTGGCTAGATACTGGAGACTAGATACTGGAGACTAGATACTGGAGTCTAGATAGTGGTGACTAGGTATCGGTGGATACATATTGGTGGCTAGATACTGGTGGCTACATACTGGAGTATAGAGAGTGGTGGCTAGTAACTGGTGCTAGGTATTGGTGGTTAGATAATGGAGACTAAAAACTGTCTATACACTGGAGACTAGATACTGGAGACTAGATACTGGTGGCTTGATACTGGTGGCGAGGTATCGATGGCTAGATACTTGAGACTTAACACTGGAGGCTCGATGTTAGTAGCTGGATACTGGTGGCTAGATACTGGTGGCTAGATACTGGAGACTAGATACTGGAGACTAGATACTGGTGGCTAGATTCTGGAGACTAAACACTGGAGGCTCGATGCTAGTAGCTAGATACTGGAGACTAGATACTGGTGGCTAGATACTGGAGACTAAACACTGGAGAAACGATGCTAGTAGCTAGATACTGGTGGCCTGATACTGGAGTCTGGATACTGGTGGCTAGATACTGGTGGCTAGCTATTGGTGGCTACATACCGGAGACTAGATACTGGAGACTAGATACTGGAGACTAGATACTGGAGACTAGATACTGGAGACTAGATACTGGAGACTAGATAGTGGTGGCTAGATACTGGAGACTAGATACTGGAGACTAGATACTGGTGGCTAGATACTGGAGACTAGATACTGGTGGCTAGATACTGGTGGCTAGATACTGGAGACTAGATACTGGATACTAGATACTGGTGGCTAGATACTGGAGACTAGATACTGGAGACTAGATACTGGAGACTAGATACTGGAGACTAGATACTGGAGACTAGATAGTGGTGGCTAGATACTGGAGACTAGATACTGGAGACTAGATACGGGTGGCTAGATACTGGAGACTAGATACTGGAGACTAGATACTGGTGGCTAGATACTGAAGACTAGATACTGGAGACTAGATACTGGTGGCTAGATGCTGGAGACTAGATACTGGAGACTAGATACTGGTGGCTAGATACTGGAGACTAGATACTGGAGACCTAGATACTGGTGGATTGATACTGGAGACTAGATACGGGAGGCTGGACACAGGTGGCTAAATGCTGGTGGCTAGACACTGGAGACTAGAAACTGGTGGCTACGTATCGGTGGCTAGATACTGGTGGCTAGATACTGGAGACAAGATACGGGAGGCTGGACACAGGTGGCTAGATGCTGGTGGCTAGATGCTGGTGACTAGATGCTGGTGGCTAGACACTGGAGACTAGAAACTGGTGGATATATACTGGAGACTAGATACTGGAGACTAGATACTGGAGACTAGATACTGGTGGCTAGATACTGGAGACTAGAAACTAGAGACTAGATACTGGAGACTAGATACTGGAGGCTAGATACTGGTGGCTAGATACTGGAGACTAGATACTGGAGACTAGATACTGGTGGCTAGACGCTGGAGACTAGATACTGGAGACTAGATACTGGTGGCTAGATACTGGAGACTAGATACTGGAGACTAGATACTGGAGACTAGATAGTGGTGGCTAAGTATCGGTGGATACATATTGGTGGCTAGATACTGGTGGCTACATACTGGAGTATAGATAGTGGTGGCTAGTAACTGGTGCTAGGTATTGGTGGTTAGATAATGGAGACTAGAAACTGTCTATACACTGGAGACTAGATACTGGAGACTAGATACTGGTGGCTTGATACTGGTGGCGAGGTATCGATGGCTAGATACTTGAGACTTAACACTGGAGGCTCGATGTTAGTAGCTAGATACTGGTGGCTAGATACTGGTGGCTAGATACTGGAGACTAGATACTGGAGACTAGATACTGGTGGCTAGATTCTGGAGACTAAACACTGGAGGCTCGATGCTAGTAGCTAGATACTGGAGACTAGATACTGGTGGCTAGATACTGGAGACTAAACACTGGAGGCTCGATGCTAGTAGCTAGATACTGGTGGCCTGATACTGGAGTCTGGATACTGGTGGCTAGATACTGGTGGCTAGCTATTGGTGGCTACATACCGGAGACTAGATACTGGGGGCTACGTATTGGTGGCTAGATACTGGTGGCTAGATTCTGGTGGCTAGATACTGGTGGCTAGATACTGGAGGCTGGATAATGGTGGCTAGATACTGGTGGCTAGCTATCGGTGGCTACATACCGGAGACTAGATACTGGTGGCTACGTATCGGTGACTAGATACTGGTGGCTAGATTCTGGTGGCTTGATACTGGTGGCTAGATACTGGTGGCTAGATACTGGAGGCTCAATTCTCGTGGTTACGTATCTGTTCCTAGATACCGATGGCTAGATATTGGAGGCTAGGTATCGGTGGCTAGATAATGGAGACTAGAAACTATCTGGATACTGGAGACCAGATAGTGGAGCCTAGATACTTGAGACTAGCTACTTCTGGCTAGATACTGTTTGCGAGGTCTCGGTGGCTAGAACCTGGAGACTAGATATTGGATACAAGAAACTGGTGGCTAGGTATATGTGGCTAGATACTGGAGACAAGAAACTGGTGGCTATATACTGATGGCTAGATACTGGTGGCTATGTTTTTGTTGCTATATACTGATGGCTAGATACTGGTGGCTATGTTTTTGTTGCTATATACTGATGGCTAGATACTGGAGGCTATATACTGGAGGCTAGGTATATGGGGCTAGATACTGGAGACAAGAAACTGGTGGCTATGTATCGGTGACTAGATACTGGTGACTAGAACCTGGTGACTAGATATTGGATACTAGACACTGGTGGCTAGGTATATGTGGCTAGATACTGGAGACAAGAAACTGGTGGCTATGTATCGGTGGCTAGATACTGGTGGCTAGAACCTGGTGACTAGATACTGGAGACTAGATACTGGTGGCTTGATACTGGTGGCTAGATACTGGTGACTAGATTCTTGAGACTAGATACTGGTGGCTTGTTACTGGTGGCTAGATACTGGTGACTAGATTCTTGAGACTAGATACTGGTGGCTCGATACTGGTGGCTAGATACTGGTGGCTATGTTTTTGTTGCTATATACTGATGGCTAGATACTGATGGCTAGATATTGGAGGCTAGATACTGCTGGCTAGATACTGTTGCTAGGTCTGGTGGCTAGATACTGGAGACAAGTTACTGGAGGATAGATGCTTGAGACTAGATGCTGGAGACTAGGTGCTGGAGACTAGATTTTGGTGGCTAGATTTTGGTGGCTATATACTGGTGGCTATGCTTTTGTTGCTATATACAGATGACTATATATTGGAGTTTAGATACTGGTGGCTAGACACGGGTGCTAGGTTTGGTGGCTAGATACTGGTGGCTGGACACGGGTGCTAGGTTTGGTGGCTAGATACTGTTGGCTAGACACGGGTGCTAGGTTTGGTGGCTAGATACTGGTGGCTAGACATGGGTGCTAGGTTTGGTGGCCAGATACTGGTGGCTAGACACGGGTGCTAGGTTTGGTGGCTAGATAATTGTGGCTAGACACGGGTGCTAGGTTTGGTGGCTAGATGCTGGTGGCTAGATACGGGTGCTAGGTTTGGTGGCTAGATACTGGAGACTAGACACGGGTGCTAGGTTTGGTGGCTAGATACTGGTGGCTAGACACGGGTGCTAGGTTTGGTGGCTAGATACTGGAGACTAGTTACTTGACGATAGATGCTTGAGACTAGATACTGGAGACTAGATTCTAGTGACTAGATACTGGTGGCAAGGTATCTGTTGGTTAAAACTGATGGCTAGATACTGGAGGCAAAAAAAAACTGATGGCTAGATACTAATGACTAGACACTGGTGGCTACGTATTGGTATCTAGATACTGTTGGCGAGGTCTTGGTGGCTAGAAACTGGAGGCTTGCTACTGGAGACTAGCTATTGGAGACTAGATACTGGAGGCTATATATTGGTGGCTAGGTATATGTGGCTAGATACTGGAGACAAGAAACTGGTGCTAGGTATCGGTGGCTAGATAATGGAGATTAGAAACTGTCTGGATACTGGAGACCAGATAGTGGAGACTAGATACTGGAGACTAGCTACTTCTGGCTAGATACTGTTTTCGAGGTCTCGGTGGCTAGAACCTGGAGACTAGATATTGGATACTAGACACTGGTAGGTATATGTGGCTAGATACTGGAGACAAGAAACTGGTGGCTAGATACTGGTGGCTTGATACTGGAGGCTAGGTATATGTGGCTAGATACTGAAGACAAGAAACTGGTGGCTATGTATCGGTGACTAGATACTGGTGGCTAGAACCTGGTGACTAGATACTGGAGACTAGATACTGGTGGTTTGATACTGGAGGCTAGGTATATATGGCTAGATACTGAAGACAAGAAACTGTTGGCTGTGTATCGGCGACTAGATACTGGTGGCTAGGTATCGGTGACTAGATACTGGTGACTAGATTCTGATGGCTATGTTTTGTTGCTGTATACTGATGGCTAGACACTGGAGGCTATATACTGGAGGCTATATACTGGTGGCTAAATACTGGTGACTAGGTATCAGTGGCTAGATCCTGGAGACTCGATTCTGGTGGCTAGATACTGTTGGCTACGTTTTTGTTGCTGTATACTGATGGCTAGATATTGGAAGCTAGATACTGGTGGCTACGTTTATGTTGCTATTATACTGATGGCTAGATATTGGAGGCTAGATACTGGAGACTAGATACTGGAGGATAGATGTTTGAAGCTAGATACTGGAGACTTGATGCTGGGGACTAGATTATGGTGGCTAGATAATGTTGGCTACGTATCTGTTGCTAGATACTGATGGCTGGATATTGGAGGCTATATACTGTTGGCTAGATACTGGTGCTAGGTATCGGTGGCTAGATACTGGAGACTAGATACTGGAGGATAGATGCTTGAAGCTAGATACTGGAGACTTGATGCTGGGGGCTAGATTATGGTGGCTAGATACTGGAGACTAGATACTGGAGACAAGATACTGGAGACTAGATACTGGTGGATTAATACTGGAGGCTCGCTACTGGAGGTTAGATACTGGAGACTAGATACTGGTGGGATAATACTGGAGGGAAGTTACTGGTGGCTAGATATCGTTGGCTAGATGCTGGTGGCTAGATACTGGAGACTAGATATTGTTGGCTAGATACTGGAGACTAGATACTGGTGGCTAGGTATCTGTGGCTTGATACTGGTGGCTAGATACTGGTGGCCCCCCTCTGACTTCGGTCTTGACTCGGTTACCCCCCCCCTCTGATTTCGGTCTTGACTCGGTTATCCCCCCCTTCTGATTTCGGTATTGACTCGGTTATCCCCCCCCCCCCCTCTGATTTCGGTCTTGACTCGGTTAGCCCCCCTCTGATTTCGGTCTTGACTCGGTTATCCCCCCCCCTCTGATTTCGGTTTTGACTCGGTTATTCCCCCCCCCCCTCTGATTTCGGTCTTGACCCGGTTATCCCCCCCCTCTGATTTCGGTCTTGACTCGGTTAGCCCCCCCCTCTGATTTCGGTCTTGACTCGGTTATCCCCCCCCCCCTCTGATTTCGGTCTTGACTCGGTTAGCCCCCCACTATGATTTATGTCTTGACTCGGTTAACCCCCCCCCTCTGATTTCGGTCTTGACTCGGTTAGCCCCCCTCTGATTTCGGTCTTGACTCGGTTAGCCCCCCCCCCCTCTGATTTATGTCTTGACTCGGTTAGCCCCCCTCTGATTTATGTCTTGACTCGGTTAACCCCCCCCTCTGATTTCGGTCTTGACTCGGTTATCCCCCCCCTCTGATTTCGGTCTTGTCTCGGTTAGCCCCCCCCCCCCCCTCTGATTTCGGTCTTGACTCGGTTAGCCCCCCTCTGATTTCGGTCTTGACTCGGTTTAGCCCCCCCATCTTTGTCTTGATTCAGACTCAATTTGTTCTGGTCTTGGTCTTAAATCTGTCTCACTTTAAGTGGTCACTTAAATGTTGTATTCCAGAAGTGTTTCATGGGAAATTATTGCACGCAGATATAAAATACTAAATCAAAATCGAGCAGGAACCGTAAAGATGCGCGCACCCATCAGCGCCATCATCTTGTGTGTGTCTTTGTTAGTGTGTGTGTCTTTGTTAGTGTGTGTGTTCAGAGACTGGAGTCCATATAAAAAGTCAAGCATTAATTCTATTTTCAGAAAATCACTCAGATTTTCTCTCATAGGTGTTTGTATAAATCATTTCTCTTCTTTAAAAATGTTTATTTGGCTGTGTTCCATTGGACTGATGTTGACACTATTCTCCATTGCAGCTTTAATAAAAACAATCTATTGGTGTAGTGGAGCAAGAATGAAACCGAGACGCTTACATCAGAGAGAGAGCAGAACGGCCATTTTGGAAAGAGTAGAAGTGCTTATGAGTTATTGTTTTGCTACCATGTTGTTAGTGATAACTACACACAGGTCTGGGATCCCAGGCCATTCTGTTTGGTCCTGTTTTCCGGGTCCTTCTGACCTCTCCTGCACCGCACTATGCTATGGTTCGAGTTAAAACTGGGAAAATCAGTGTTGATTAATATTGGGTTGAGCCATACGGATGTTCTGTGTTTTTAGATGTGAAGGATTTACTGTGTGTGAAGGGGAAGAGAAAAGAAAAGCTGTGAAAACTACACAACAAATAATGCTGTGAATTCCATTTCCAATTTGAGACGCCGCCACAGGGAGTTGGTCCCGACAGAGTTTCCACTCACATCTCAGCACGTATTCATGCTTTTAAAGACATCACCATCCCACTGTCTATAATGTTGCCCTGACTGACAGGTGTCGAAGCTTTCCTTCTCCGAGACGTAAAAAAAACATCCCAAACGGAACAAGCAGAGGATCTCTCCACTGAGACCAGGCAGGGGAGGCAGTGAGAGGGAACCAATGAGAGGGAACGAGGTAAACCCACTAGATGAGCATTTGCCTAGATACTGGAGACTAGCTACAGGAGACACGATACTGGAGGATAGATACTGGAGACAAGATACTGGAGGATAGATACTGGAGGATAGATACTGTAGGCTAGATACTGGAGGATAGATACTGGAGGATAGATACTGGAGGATAGATACTGGTGGCTACGTATTGGTGGCTAGATACTGGTGGCTAGATACTGGTGGCTAGATACTGGAGGCTCGATACTGGAGGATAGATACTGGAGGATAGATACTGGAGGATAGATACTGGAGGATAGATACTGGTGGCTACGTATTGGTGGCTAGATACTGGTGGCTAGATACTGGTGGCTAGATACTGGAGGCTCGATACTGGAGGATAGATACTGGAGGATAGATACTGGTGGCTACGTATTGGTGGCTAGATACTGGTGGCTAGATACTGGTCGCTAGATACTGGAGGCTAGCTACAGGAGACGAAATACTGGAGGCTCGATACTGGAGGATGTATACTGGAGACTAAATACAGGAGACTGGATACTGGTGGATAAATACTGGAGACTAAATACAGGAGACTAGATACTGGTGGATATATACTGGAGACTAAATACAGGAGACTGGATACTGGTGGATATATACTGGAGACTCAATACAGGAGACTAGATACTGGTGGATATATACTGGAGACTAAATACAGGAGACTAGATACTGGTGGATATATACTGGAGACTAAATACAGGAGACTAGATACTGGTGGCTAGATACTGGTGGCGAGGTATCGGTGGCTAGATACTGGAGACTAAACACTGGAGGCTTAATGCTAGTAGCTAGATACTGGAGACTAAACACTGGAGACTCGATGCTAGTAGCTAGATACTCGAGACTAGATACTGGTGGCTAGATACTGGAGACTAAACACTGGAGACTCGATGCTAGTAGCTAGATACTGGAGACTAGATACTGGTGGCTAGATACTGATGGCTAGATACTGGTGGCTACATACTGGTGGCTAGATACTGGAGACTAAACACTGGAGACTCGATGCTAGTAGCTAGATACTGGAGACTAAACACTGGAGACTCGATGCTAGTAGCTAGATACTGGAGACTAGATACTGGTGGCTAGATACTGATGGCTAGATACTGGTGGCTAGCTATTGGAGACTAGATACTGGAGACTAGGTATTGGTGGCTAGATACTGGAGACTAAACACTGGAGGCTCGATGCTAGTAGCTAGATACTGGAGACTAGATACTGGAGACTGGATACTGGTGGCTAGATACTGGTGGCTAGATGCTGGTGGCTAGATACTGGAGACTAGATGCTGGTGGCCTGAAACTGGAGACTAAACAATGGAGGCTCGATGCAAGTAGCTAGATACTGGAGACTAGATACTGGTGGCTAGATACTGGTGGCTAGCTATTGGTGGCTACATACCGGAGACTATATACTGGTGGCTACGTATTGGTGGCTAGATACTGGTGGCTAGATACTGGAGGCTGGATAATGGTGTCTAGATACTGGTGGCTAGCTATCGGTGGCTACATTCCGGAGACAGATACTGGTGGCTACGTATCGGTGACTAGATACTGGTGGCTAGATTCTGGTGGCTCGATACTGGTGGCTAGATACTGGTGGCTAGATACTGGAGGCTAGATTCTCGTGGCTACGTATCTGTTCCTAGATACCGATGGCTAGATATTGGAGGCTAGGTATCGGTGGCTAGATAATGGAGACTAGAAACTGTCTGGATACTGGAGACCAGATAGCGGAGACTAGATACTGGAGACTAGCTACTTCTGGCTAGATACTGTTTGCGAGGTCTCGGTGGCTAGAACCTGGAGACTAGATATTGGATACTAGACACTGTTGGCTAGGTATATGTGGCTAGATACTGGAGACAAGAAACTGGTGGCTATGTATCGGTGGCTAGATACTGGTGGCTATGTTTTTGTTGCTATATACTGATGGCTAGATACTGGTGGCTATGTTTTTGTTGCTATATACTGATGGCTATATACTGGAGGCTATATACTGGAGGCTATATACTGGAGGCTAGGTATATGTGGCTAGATACTGGAGACAAGAAACTGGTGGCTATGTATCGGTGGCTAGATACTCGTGACTAGAACCTGGTGACTAGATATTGGATACTAGACACTGGTGGCTAGGTATATGTGGCTAGATACTGGAGGCTATATACTGGAGGCTAGGTATGTGTGGCTAGATACTGGAGACAAGAAACTGGTGGCTATGTATCGGTGGCTAGATACTGGTGGCTAGAACCTGGTGACTAGATACTGGAGACTAGATACTGGTGGCTTGATACTGGTGGCTAGATACTGGTGGCTAGATACTGGTGGCTATGTTTTTGTTGCTGTATACTGATGGCTAGATATTGGAGGCTAGATACTGGTGTCTAGATACTGGAGGCTATATACTGGTGGCTAAATACTGGTGACTAGGTATCGGTGGCTAGATCCTGGAGACTCGATTCTGGTGGCTAGATACTGTTGGCTACGGTTTTGTTGCTGTATACTGATGGCTAGATATTGGAGGCTAGATACTGGTGGCTAGATATTGGTGGCTAGATACTGGAGGATAGATGCTTGAAGCTAGATACTGGAGACTTGATCCTGGGGGCTAGATTATGGTGGCTAGATAATGTTGGCTACGTCTCTGTTGCTAGATACTGATGGCTGGATATTGGAGGCTAGATACTGTTGGCTAGATACTGGTGGTAGGTATCGGTGGCTAGATACTGGAGACTAGTTACTGGAGGATAGATGCTTGAGACTAGATACTGGAGAATAGATCCTGGAGACTAGATACTGCTGGATTGATACTGGAGAATAGCTACTGGAGGCTAGATACTGGAGACTAGATACTGGTGGGATAATACTGGAGGCAAGTTACTGGAGGCTAGATACTGGTGGATTGATACTGGAGGCTAGCTACTGGAGGCTAGATACTGGAGTCTAGATACTGGTGGGATAATACTGGAGGCAAGTTACTGGTGGCTAGATATCGTTGGCTAGATGCTGGTGGCTAGATACTGGAGACTAGATATTGTTGGCTAGATACTGGAGACTAGATACTGGTGGCTAGGTATCTGTGGCTTGATACTGGTGGCTAGATACTGGTTGCCCACGTCTGATTTCGGTCTTGACTCGGTTATCCCCCCCTCTGATTTCGGTCTTGACTATGTTAGCCCCCCCCCCCCCCCTCTGATTTCAGTCTTGACTCGGTTAGCCCCCCTTCTGATTTCGGTATTGACTCGGTTATCCCCCCCCCCTTCTGATTTCGGTCTTGACTCGGTTAGCCTCCCTCTGATTTCGGTCTTGACTCGGTTAGCCCCCTCTGATTTCGGTCTTAACTCGGTTTAGCACCTCCCCCCCCTCTGATTTCGGTCTTGACTCGGTTATCCCCCCCCCCCTCTGATTTCGGTCTAGACTCGGTTAGCCCCCCTCTGATTTCGGTCTTGACTCGGTTATCCCCCCCCTCTGATTTCGGTCTTGACTCGGTTAACCCCCCCCCCCCCCCCCTCTGATTTCAGTCTTGACTCGGTTAGCCCCCCTCTGATTTCGGTCTTGACTCGGTTTAGCCCCCCCATCTTTGTCTTGATTCAGACTCAATTTGTTCTGGTCTTGATCTTAAATCTGTCTCACTTTAAGTGGTCACTGAAATGTTCTATTCCAGAAGTGTTTCATGGGAAATTATTCCACACAAATATAAAATACTAAATCAAAATCAAGCAGGAACCGTAAAGATGCGCGCACCCATCAACGCCACCATCGTGTGTGTCTTTGTTAGTGTGTGTTCAGAGACTGGAGTCCATGTAAAAGTCAAGCATTAATTCTATTTTCAGAAAATCACTCAGATTTTCTCTCATAGGTGTTTGTATAAATCATTTCTCTTCTTTAAAAATGTTTATTTGGCTGTGTTCCATTGGACTGATGTTGACAATATTCTCCATTGCAGCTTTTTTGGAAAAACAATCTATTGGTGTAGTGGAGCAAGAATGAAACCGAGACTCTTACACCAGAGAGAGCAGAACGGCCATTTTGGAAAGAGTAGAAGTGCTTATGAGTTATTGTTTTGCTACCATGTTGTTAGTGATAACTACACACAGGTCTGGGATCCCAGGCCATTCTGTTTGGTCCTGTTTTCCGGGTCCTTCTGACCTCTCCTGCACCGCACTATGCTATGGTTCGAGTTAAAACTGGGAAAATCAGTGTTGATTCATATTGGGTTGAGCCATACGGATGTTCTGTGTTTTTAGATGTGAAGGATTTACTGTGTGTGAAGGGGAAGAGAAAAGAAAAGCTGTGAAAACTACACAACAAATAATGCTGTGAATTCCATTTCCCATTTGAGACGCCGCCACAGGGAGTTGGTCCCGACAGAGTTTCCACTCACATCTCAGCACGTATTCATGCTTTTAAAGACATCACCATCCCACTGTCTATAATGTTGCCCTGACTGACAGGTGTCGAAGCTTTCCTTCTCCGAGACGTAAAAAAAACATCCCAAACGGAACAAGCAGAGGATCTCTCCACTGAGACCAGGCAGGGGAGGCCGTGAGAGGGAACCAGTGAGAGGGAACGAGGTAAACCCACTAGATGAGAAATTGCATAGATACTGGTGGCTAGATACTGGAGACAAGATACTGGAGGATAGATACTGGAGACAAGATACTGGAGGATAGATACTGGAGGATAGATACTGGAGGATAGATACTGGAGGATAGATACTGGTGGCTAGATACTGGTGGCTAGATACTGGTGGCTACGTATTGGTGGCTAGATACTGGTGGCTAGATACTGGTGGCTAGATACTGGTGGCTAGATACTGGTGGCTAGATACTGGTGGATAGATACTGGTGGCTAGATACTGGTGGATAGATACTGGTGGCTACGTATTGGTGGCTAGATACTGGTGGCTAGATACTGGTGGCTAGATACTGGTGGCTAGATACTGGAGGCTAGATACTGGAGGATAGATACTGGAGGATAGATACTGGTGGCTACGTATTGGTGGGTAGATACTGGTGGCTAGATACTGGTCGCTAGATACTGGAGGCTAGCTACAGGAGACGAAATACTGGAGGCTCGATACTGGAGGATGTATACTGGAGACTAAATACAGGAGACTGGATACTGGTGGATATATACTGGAGACTAAATACAGGAGACTAGATACTGGTGGATATATACTGGAGACTAAATACAGGAGACTGGATACTGGTGGATATATACTGGAGACTCAATACAGGAGACTAGATACTGGTGGATATATACTGGAGACTAAATACAGGAGACTAGATACTGGTGGATATATACTGGAGACTAAATACAGGAGACTAGATACTGGTGGCTAGATACTGGTGGCGAGGTATCGGTGGCTAGATACTGGAGACTAAACACTGGAGGCTTAATGCTAGTAGCTAGATACTGGAGACTAAACACTGGAGACTCGATGCTAGTAGCTAGATACTGGAGACTAAACACTGGAGACTCGATGCTAGTAGCTAGATACTGGAGACTAGATACTGGTGGCTAGATACTGGAGACTAAACACTGGAGACTCGATGCTAGTAGCTAGATACTGGAGACTAGATACTGGTGGCTAGATACTGGAGACTTAACACTGGAGACTCGATGCTAGTAGCTAGATACTGGAGACTAAACACTGGAGACCCGATGCTAGTAGCTAGATACTGGAGACTAGATACTGGTGGCTAGATACTGATGGCTAGATACTGGTGGCTAGCTATTGGAGACTAGATACTGGAGACTAGGTATTGGTGGCTAGATACTGGAGACTAAACACTGGAGGCTCGATGCTAGTAGCTAGATACTGGAGACTAGATACTGGAGACTAGATACTGGTGGCTAGATACTGGTGGCTAGATGCTGGTGGCTAGATACTGGAGACTAGATGCTGGTGGCCTGAAACTGGAGACTAAACAATGGAGGCTCGATGCTAGTAGCTAGATACTGGAGACTAGATACTGGTGGCTAGATACTGGTGGCTAGCTATTGGTGGCTACATACCGGAGACTATATACTGGTGGCTACGTATTGGTGGCTAGATACTGGTGGCTAGATACTGGAGGCTGGATAATGGTGTCTAGGTACTGGTGGCTAGCTATCGGTGGCTACATTCCGGAGACAGATACTGGTGGCTACGTATCGGTGACTAGATACTGGTGGCTAGATTCTGGTGGCTAGATACTGGAGGCTAGATTCTCGTGGCTACGTATCTGTTCCTAGATACCGATGGCTAGATATTGGAGGCTAGGTATCGGTGGCTAGATAATGGAGACTAGAAACTGTCTGGATACTGGAGACCAGATAGTGGAGACTAGATACTGGAGACTAGCTACTTCTGGCTAGATACTGTTTGCGAGGTCTCGGTGGCTAGAACCTGGAGACTAGATATTGGATACTAGACACTGTTGGCTAGGTATATGTGGCTAGATACTGGAGACAAGAAACTGGTGGCTATGTATCGGTGGCTAGATACTGGTGGCTATGTTTTTGTTGCTATATACTGATGGCTAGATACTGGTGGCTATGTTTTTGTTGCTATATACTGATGGCTATATACTGGAGGCTATATACTGGAGGCTATATACTGGAGGCTAGGTATATGTGGCTAGATACTGGAGACAAGAAACTGGTGGCTATGTATCGGTGGCTAGATACTCGTGACTAGAACCTGGTGACTAGATATTGGATACAAGACACTGGTGGCTAGGTATATGTGGCTAGATACTGGAGGCTATATACTGGAGGCTAGGTATGTGTGGCTAGATACTGGAGACAAGAAACTGGTGGCTATGTATCGGTGGCTAGATAATGGTGGCTAGAACCTGGTGACTAGATACTGGAGACTAGATACTGGTGGCTTGATACTGGTGGCTAGATACTGGTGGCTAGATACTGGTGGCTATGTTTTTGTTGCTGTATACTGATGGCTAGATATTGGAGGCTAGATACTGGTGGCTAGATACTGGAGGCTATATACTGGTGGCTAAATACTGGTGACTAGGTATCGGTGGCTAGATCCTGGAGACTCGATTCTGGTGGCTAGATACTGTTGGCTACGTTTTTGTTGCTGTATACTGATGGCTAGATATTGGAGGCTAGATACTGGTGGCTAGATATTGGAGGCTCGATACTGGTGGCTAGATATTGGTGGCTAGATACTGGAGGATAGATGCTTGAAGATAGATACTGGAGACTTGATCCTGGGGGCTAGATTATGGTGGCTAGACAATGTTGGCTACGTCTCTGTTGCTAGATACTGATGGCTGGATATTGGAGGCTAGATACTGTTGGCTAGATACTGGTGGTAGGTATCGGTGGCTAGATACTGGAGACTAGTTACTGGAGGATAGATGCTTGAGACTAGATACTGGAGAATAGATCCTGGAGACTAGATACTGCTGGATTGATACTGGAGAATAGCTACTGGAGGCTAGATACTGGAGACTAGATACTGGTGGGATAATACTGGAGGCAAGGTACTGGAGGCTAGATACTGGTGGATTGATACTGGAGTCTAGCTACTGGAGGCTAGATACTGGAGACTAGATACTGGTGGGATAATACTGGAGGCAAGTTACTGGTGGCTAGATATCGTTGGCTAGATGCTGGTGGCTAGATACTGGAGACTAGATATTGTTGGCTAGATACTGGAGACTAGATACTGATGGCTAGGTGTCTGTGGCTTGATACTGGTGGCTAGATACTGGTGGCCCACCTCTGATTTCATTTACATTTACATTTAAGTCATTTAGCAGACGCTCTTATCCAGAGCGACTTTCAAATTGGTGCATTCACCTAATGACATCCAGTGGAACAGCCACTTTACAATAGTGCATCTAGATCTTTTAAGGGGGGGGGGGGGGGCAGAAGGATTGCTTTATCCTATCCTAGGTATTCCTTGAAGAGGTGGGGTTTCAGGTGTCTCCGGAAGGTGGTGATTGACTCCGCTGTCCTGGCGTCGTGAGGGAGTTTGTTCCACCATTGGGGTGCCAGAGCAGCGAACAGTTTTGACTGGGCTGAGCGGGAACTGTACTTCCTCAGTGGTAGGGAGGCGAGCAGGCCAGAGGTGAATGAACGGTCTTGACTCGGTTAACCCCCCCTCTGATTTCGGTCTTGACTATGTTAGCCCCCCCCCCCCCCCCCCCTCTGATTTCGGTCTTGACTCGGTTAGCCCCCCTTCTGATTTCGGTATTGACTCGGTTAGTCCCCCCCCTTCTGATTTCGGTCTTGACTCGGTTAGCCCCCCTCTGATTTCGGTCTTGACTCGGTTAGCCCCCTCTGATTTCGGTCTTGACTCGGTTTAGCCCCCCCCCCCCCTCTGATTTCGGTCTTGACTCGGTTATCCCCCCCCCCTCTGATTTCGGTCTTGACTCGGTCATCCCCCCCCCCTCTGATTTCGGTCTTGACTCGGTTATCCCCCCCCCCCCTCTGATTTCGGTCTTGACTCGGTTAGCCCCCCTCTGATTTCGGTCTTGACTCGGTTTAGCCCCCCCTCTGATTTCGGTCTTGACTCGGTTAGCCCCCCTCTGATTTTGGTCTTGACTCGGTTATCCCCCCCCCTCTGATTTCGGTCTTGACTCGGTTATCCCCCCCCCCTCCCTCTGATTTCGGTCTTGACTCGGTTAGCCCCCCTCTGATTTCGGTCTTGACTCGGTTATCTCTCCCCCCCCCCTCTGATTTCGGTCTTGACTCGGTTAGCCCCCCTCTGATTTCGGTCTTGACTCGGTTAGCACCCCTCTGATTTCGGTCTTGACTCGGTTTAGCCCCCCCATCTTTGTCTTGATTCAGACTCAATTTGTTCTGGTCTTGATCTTAAATCTGTCTCACTTTAAGTGGTCACTGAAATGTTGTATTCCAGAAGTGTTTCATGGGAAATTATTCCACGCAGATATAAAATACTAAATCAAAATCAAGCAGGAACTGTAAAGATGCGCGCACCCATCAGCGCCACCATCTTGTGTGTGTCTTTGTTAGTGTGTGTGTCTTTGTTAGTGTGTGTGTCTTTGTTAGTGTGTGTGTCTTTGTTAGTGTGTGTGTTCAGAGACTGGAGTCCATGTAAAAGTCAAGCATTAATTCTATTTTCAGAAAATCACTCAGATTTTCTCTCATAGGTGTTTGTATAAATCATTTCTCTTCTTTAAAAATGTTTATTTGGCTGTGTTCCATTGGACTGATGTTGACACTATTCTCCATTGCAGCTTTTTTGGAAAAACAATCTATTGGTGTAGTGGAGCAAGAATGAAACCGAGACGCCTACACCAGAGAGAGAGCAGAACGGCCATTTTGGAAAGAGTAGAAGTGCTTATGAGTTATTGTTTTGCTACCATGTTGTTAGTGATAACTACACACAGGTCTGGGATCCCAGGCCATTCTGTTTGGTCCTGTTTTCCGGGTCCTTCTGACCTCTCCTGCACCACACTATGCTATGGTTCGAGTTAAAACTGGGAAAATCAGTATTGATTCACAGTAAGTTGAGTCCTCAGGAGACACAGATATACGGATGTTCTATATTTTCAGATGTGAAGGATTTACTGTGTGTGAAGGGGAAGAGAAAAGAAAAGCTGTGAAAACTACACAACAAATAATGCTGTGAATTCCATTTCCCATTTGAGACGCCGCCACAGGGAGTTGGTCTCGACAGAGTTTCCACTCACATCTCAGCACGTATTCATGCTTTTAAAGACATCACCATCCCACTGTCTATAATGTTGCCCTGACTGACAGGTGTCGAAGCTTTCCTTCTCCGAGACGTAAAAAAAACATCCCAAACGGAACAAGCAGAGGATCTCTCCACTGAGACCAGGCAGAGGAGGCAGTGAGAGGGAACCAATGAGAGGGAACGAGGTAAACCCACTAGATGAGCATTTGCCTAGATACTGGAGACTAGCTACAGGAGACACGATCCTGGAGTCTAGATACTTGAAACTAGATACTGGAGGCTAGATACTGGAGACTAGATACTGGAGGCTAGATACTGGAGGCTAGATACTGGAGACAAGATACTGGAGACTAGATACTGGAGACTAGATACTGGAGACAAGATACTGGAGACTAGATACTGGAGACTAGCTACAGGAGACAAGATACTGGAGACTAGATACTGGAGACAAGATACTGGAGACTAGATACTGGAGACTAGCTACAGGAGACAAGATACTGGAGGCTAGCTACTGGAAACTAGACACTGGAAACTAGATACTGGAGGCTAGATACTGGAGGCTAGATACTGGTGGCTAGATACTGGTGGCTAGATATTGGTGAATAGATACTGGTGGCTAGATACTGGATGCTAGCTACTGGAGGCTAGATACTGGAGGCTAGATACTGGAGGCTAGATACTGGAGACAAGATACTGGAGATAAGATACTGGAGACAAGAAACTGGAGACAAGATACTGGAAACTAGATACTGGAGACTAGATACTGGAAGCTAGATACTGGTGGCTAGATATTGGTGGATAGATACTAGAGACAAGATACTGGTGGCTAGATACTGGAGGCTAGCTACTGGAGGCTAGATACTGGAGGCTAGCTACTGGAAACTAGATACTGGAGGCTAGATACTGGAGGCTAGATACTGGAGGCTAGATACTGGTGGCTAGATATTGGTGGATAGATACTAGAGACAAGATACTGGTGGCTAGATACTGGAGGCTAGCTACTGGAGGCTAGATAGTGGAGGCTAGATACTGGAGGCTAGATACTGGAGGGTAGATACTGGAGGCTAGATACTGGAGGCTAGATACTGGTGGCTAGATACTGGTGGCTAGATATTGGTGGATAGATACTAGAGACAAGATACTGGTGGCTAGATACTGGAGGCTAGCTACTGGTGGCTCGATACTGGAGGCAAGATACCGGTGGCTAAGGTATAAGTGGCTAGATACTGGAGGCTAGATAGTGGTGGCTAGATACTGCTGGCTAGATATTGGTGGATAGATACTGGAGACAAGATACTGGTGGCTAGATACTGGAGACTAGATACTGGAGACTAACTTCTGGAGACTAGATACTGGAGACTAACTTCTGGAGACTTGATAGTGGAGACTAAATACTGGAGAATAGATACTGGTGAATAGATTCTGGAGACTAGATACTGGAGACTTGATAGTGGAGACTAAATACTGGAGAATAGATACTGGTGAATAGATACTGGAGACTAACGTCTGGAGACTTGGATAAGGGCGGCTAGCTACTGGACGCTAGATTCTGGTGGCAGAAAACTGGAGGCAAGATATTGATGGCTAGATACTGATGGCTAGATATAGGTGGCTAGATACTGGAGACTAGATACTGGAGACAAGATTCTGGAGACTAGATAAAGGGAGCTAGATACTGATGGCTAGATACTGGAGACTAGATAAAGGGGGCTAGATACTGATGGCTAGATATAGGTGGCTAGATACTGGAGACTAGATAAAGGGGGCTAGATACTGGAGACTAGATAAAGGGGGCTAGATATTGGAGACTAGATACTGGAGACAAGATTCTGGAGACTAGATACTGGAGTCTAGACACTGGGATATAGATACTGGTGGCTAGAAACTGGAAGCTAGCAACTGGATACTAGATACAGTCTGGATACTGGTGGCTAGATACAGTCTGTATACTGTCTAAGCCTCCAGTATTTATGCTGCAGTAGTTTATGTGTCAGGGGATAGGGTCAGTCTGTTATATCTGGAGTACTTCTCCTGTCTTATATTAATACTGTCTGGATACTGGTGGCTAGATACTGTCTGGATACTGGTGGCTAGATACTGTCTGGATACTGGTGGCTAGATACTGTCTGGATACTGGTGGCTAGATACTGTCTGGATACTGGTGGCTAGATACTGTCTGGATACTGGAGGCTAGATACTGGTGGCTAGATACTGCATGGCTACTGGTGGCTAGATACTGCCTGGATACTGGTGGCCAGATACTGTCTAGATACTGGTGGCTAGATACTGTCTGGATACTGGTGGCTAGATACTGTCTGGATACTGGTGGCTAGATACTGTCTGGATACTGGTGGCTAGATACTGTCTGGATACTGGTGGCTAGACACTGTCTGGATACTGGTGGCTAGATACTGTCTGGATACTGGTGGCTAGATACTGTCTGGATACTAGTGGCTAGATCCTGTCTGGATACTGGTGGCTAGATACTGTCTGGATACTGGTGGCTAGATACTGGTGGCTAGATACTGTCTGGATACTGGTGGCTAGATACTGTCTGGATACTGGTGGCTAGATACTGTCTGGATACTGGTGGCTAGATACTGTCTGGATACTGGTGGCTAGATACTGTCTGGATACTGGTGGCTAGATACTGTCTGGACACTGGTGGCTAGACACTGTCTGGATACTGGTGGCTAGATACTGTCTGGATACTGGTGGCTATATACTGTCTGGATACAGGTGGCTAGATACTGGTGGCTAGATACTGTCTGGATACTGGTGGCTAGATACTGTCTGGATACTGGTGGCTAGATACTGTCTAGATACTGGTGTCTAGATACTGTCTAGATACTATCTGGATACTGGTGGCTAGATACTGTCTGGATACTGGTGGCTAGATACTGTCTGGATACTGGTGGCTAGATACTGGTGGCTAGATACTGTCTGGATACTGGTGGCTAGATACTGTCTGAATACTGGTGGCTAGATACTGTCTGAGTACTGGAGGCTAGATACTGTCTGGATACTGGAGGCTGGAAACTGTCTGGATACTGGTGGCTAGATACTGTCTGGATACTGGAGGCTAGATACTGTCTGGATACTGGTGGCTAGATACTGTCTGGATACTGGTGGCTAGATACTGTCTGGATACTGGTGGCTAGATACTGTCTGGATACTGGAGGCTAGATACTGTCTGAATACTGGTGGCTAGATACTGTCTGGATACTGGTGGCTAGATACTGTCTGGATACTGGTGGCTAGATACTGTCTGGATACTGGTGGCTAGATACTGTCTGGATACTGGTGGCTAGATACTGTCTGGATACTGGTGGCTAGATACTGTCTGGATACTGGTGGCTAGATACTGTCTGGATACTGGTGGCTAGATACTGTCTGGATACTGGAGGCTAGATACTGGTGGCTAGATACTGCATGGCTACTGGTGGCTAGATACTGCCTGGATACTGGTGGCCAGATACTGTCTAGATACTGGTGGCTAGATACTGTCTGGATACTGGTGGCTAGATACTGTCTGGATACTGGTGGCTAGATACTGTCTGGATACTGGTGGCTAGATACTGTCTGGATACTGGTGGCTAGACACTGTCTGGATACTGGTGGCTAGATACTGTCTGGATACTGGTGGCTAGATACTGTCTGGATACTGGTGGCTAGATCCTGTCTGGATACTGGTGGCTAGATACTGTCTGGATACTGGTGGCTAGATACTGGTGGCTAGATACTGTCTGGATACTGGTGGCTAGATACTGTCTGGATACTGGTGGCTAGATACTGTCTGGCTACTGGTGGCTAGATACTGTCTGGATACTGGTGGCTAGATACTGTCTGGATACTGGTGGCTAGATACTGTCTGGACACTGGTGGCTAGACACTGTCTGGATACTGGTGGCTAGATACTGTCTGGATACTGGTGGCTATATACTGTCTGGATACAGGTGGCTAGATACTGGTGGCTAGATACTGTCTGGATACTGGTGGCTAGATACTGTCTGGATACTGGTGGCTAGATACTGTCTAGATACTGGTGTCTAGATACTGTCTAGATACTATCTGGATACTGGTGGCTAGATACTGTCTGGATACTGGTGGCTAGATACTGTCTGGATACTGGTGGCTAGATACTGGTGGCTAGATACTGTCTGGATACTGGTGGCTAGATACTGTCTGAATACTGGTGGCTAGATACTGTCTGAGTACTGGAGGCTAGATACTGTCTGGATACTGGAGGCTGGAAACTGTCTGGATACTGGTGGCTAGATACTGTCTGGATACTGGAGGCTAGATACTGTCTGGATACTGGTGGCTAGATACTGTCTGGAAACTGGTGGCTAGATACTGTCTGGATACTGGAGGCTAGATACTGGTGGCTAGATACTGCATGGATACTGGTGGCTAGATACTGTCTGGATACTGGTGGCTAGATACTGTCTGGATACTGGTGGGTAGATACTGTCTGGATACTGGTGGCTAGATACTGTCTGGATACTGGTGGCTAGATACTGTCTGGATACTGGTGGCTAGATACTGTCTGGATACTGGTGGCTAGATACTGTCTGGGTCTGGATACTGGTGGCTAGATACTGTCTGGATACTGGTGGCTAGATACTGTCTGGATACTGGTGGCTAGATACTGGTGGCTAGATACTGCATGGCTACTGGTGGCTAGATACTGTCTGGATACTGGTGGCTAGATACTGCATGGATACTGGTGGCTAGATACTGTCTGGATACTGGTGACTAGATACTGGTGGCTAGATACTGGTGGCTAGATACTGGTGGCTAGATACTGTCTGGATACTGGTGGCTAGATACTGTCCGGATACTGGTGGCTAGATACTGTCTGAATACTGGTGGCTAGATACTGTCTGAATACTGGTGGCTAGATACTGTCTGGATACTGGTGGCTAGATACTGTCTGGATACTGGTGGCCAGATACTGTCTGGATACTGGTGGCTAGATACTGTCTGGATACTGGTGGCTAGATACTGTCTGGATACTGGTGGCTAGATACTGTCTGGTTACTGGTTGCTAGATACTGGTGGCTAGATACTGTCTGGATACTGGTGTCTAGATACTGTCTGGATACTGGTGGCTAGATACTGTCTGGATACTGGTGGCTAGATACTGTCTGAATACTGGTGGCTAGATACTGTCTGGATACTGGTGTCTAGATACTGTCTGGATTCTGGTGGCTAGATACTGTCTGGATACTGGTGGCTAGATACTGTCCGGATACTGGTGGCTAGATACTGTCTGAATACTGGTGGCTAGATACTGTCTGAATACTGGTGGCTAGATACTGTCTGGATACTGGTGGCTAGATACTGTCTGGATACTGGTGGCCAGATACTGTCTGGATACTGGTGGCTAGATACTGTCTGGATACTGGTGGCTAGATACTGTCTGGATACTGGTGGCTAGATACTGTCTGGATACTGGTGGCTAGATACTGTCTGGATACTGGTGGCTAGATACTGTCTGGTTACTGGTTGCTAGATACTGGTGGCTAGATACTTGTGGCTAGATACTGTCTGGATACTGGTGGCTAGATACTGTCTGGATACTAGTGGCTAGATATTGTCTGGATACTGGTGGCTAGATACTGGTGGCTAGATACTGTCTGGATACTGGTGGCTAGATACTGTCTGGATACTGGTGGCTAGATACTGTCTGGATACTGGTGGCTAGATACTGTCTGGATACTGGAGGCTAGATACTGTCTAGATACTGGTGTCTAGATACTGTCTAGATACTATCTGGATACTGGTGGCTAGATACTGTCCGGATACTGGTGGCTAGATACTGTCTGAATACTGGTGGCTAGATACTGTCTGAATACTGGTGGCTAGATACTGTCTGGATACTGGTGGCTAGATACTGTCTGGATACTGGTGGCCAGATACTGTCTGGATACTGGTGGCTAGATACTGTCTGGATACTGGTGGCTAGATACTGTCTGGATACTGGTGGCTAGATACTGTCTGGTTACTGGTTGCTAGATACTGGTGGCTAGATACTGTCTGGATACTGGTGTCTAGATACTGTCTGGATACTGGTGGCTAGATACTGTCTGGATACTGGTGGCTAGATACTGTCTGAATACTGGTGGCTAGATACTGTCTGGATACTGGTGTCTAGATACTGTCTGGATTCTGGTGGCTAGATACTGTCTGGATACTGGTGGCTAGATACTGTCCGGATACTGGTGGCTAGATACTGTCTGAATACTGGTGGCTAGATACTGTCTGAATACTGGTGTCTAGATACTGTCTGGATACTGGTGGCTAGATACTGTCTGGATACTGGTGGCCAGATACTGTCTGGATACTGGCGGCTAGATACTGTCTGGATACTGGTGGCTAGATACTGTCTGGATACTGGTGGCTAGATACTGTCTGGATACTGGTGGCTAGATACTGTCTGGATACTGGTGGCTAGATACTGTCTGGTTACTGGTTGCTAGATACTGGTGGCTAGATACTTGTGGCTAGATACTGTCTGGATACTGGTGGCTAGATACTGTCTGGATACTAGTGGCTAGATATTGTCTGGATACTGGTGGCTAGATACTGGTGGCTAGATACTGTCTGGATACTGGTGGCTAGATACTGTCTAGATACTGGTGGCTAGATACTGTCTGGATACTGGTGGCTAGATACTGTCTGGATACTGGTGGCTAGATACTGTCTGGATACTGGTGGCTAGATACTGTCTGGATACTGGTGGCTAGATACTGTCTGGATACTGGAGGCTAGATACTGTCTAGATACTGGTGTCTAGATACTGTCTAGATACTATCTGGATACTGGTGGCTAGATACTGTCTGGATACTGGTGGCTAGATACTGTCTGGATACTGGTGGTTAGATACTGGTGGCTAGATACTGTCTGGATACTGGTGGCTAGATACTGTCTGAATACTGGTGGCTAGATACTGTCTGAGTACTGGAGGCTAGATACTGTCTGGATGCTGGAGGCTGGAAACTGTCTGGATACTGGTGGCTAGATACTGTCTGGATACTGGAGGCTAGATACTGTCTGGATACTGGTGGCTAGATACTTTCTGGATACTGGTGGCTAGATACTGTCCGGATACTGGAGGCTAGATACTGGTGGCTAGATACTGCATGGATACTGGTGGCTAGATACTGTCTGGATACTGGTGGCTAGATACTGTCTGGATACTGGTGGCTAGATACTGTCTGGATACTGGTGGCTAGATACTGTCTGGATACTGGTGGCTAGAAACTGTCTGGATACTGGTGGCTAGATACTGTCTGGATACTGGTGGCTAGATACTGTCTGGATACTGGTGGCTAGATACTGTCTGGATACTGGTGGCTAGATACTGTCTGGATACTGGTGGCTAGATACTGTCTGGATACTGGTGGCTAGATACTGGTGGCTAGATACTGCATGGCTACTGGTGGCCAGATACTGTCTGGATACTGGTGGCTAGATACTGCATGGATACTGGTGGCTAGATACTGTCTGGATACTGGTGGCTAGATACTGGTGGCTAGATACTGTCTGGATACTGGTGGCTAGATACTGTCTGGATACTGGTGGCTAGATACTGTCTGGATACTGGTGGCTAGATACTGTCTGGATACTGGTGGCTAGATACTGTCTGGATACTGGTGGCTAGATACTGTCTGGATACTGGTGGCTAGATAATGTCTGGAAACTGTTGGACAGATACTGTCTGGATACTGGTGTCTAGATACTGTCTGGATACTGGTGCCTAGATACTGTCTGGATACTGGTGGCTAGATACTGTCTGGATACTGGTGGCTAGATACTGGTGGGTAGATACTGTCTGGTTACTGGTTGCTAGATACTGGTGGCTAGATACTTGTGGCTAGATACTGTCTGGATACTGGTGGCTAGATATTGTCTGGATACTGGTGGCTAGATACTGTCTGGATACTGGTGGCTAGATACTGTCTGGATACTGGAGGCTTAATACTGTCTGAATACTGGTGGCTAGATACTGTATAGATACTGGAGGCTAGATACTGTATGGATACTGGTGCTAGATACTGTCTGAGTACTGGTGGCTAGATACTGCATGGATACTGGTGGCTAGATACTCTCTGGATACTGGTGACTAGATACTGTCTAGATACTGGTGGCTAGATACTCTCTGGATACTGGTGGCTAGATACTGTATAGATACTGGAGGCTAGATACTGTCTGGATACTGGTGGCTAGATACTGTCTGGATACTGGTGGCTAGATACTGTCCGGATACTGGTGGCTAGATACTGTCTGGATACTGGAGGCTAGATACTGTCTGGATACATGTGGCTAGAAACTCTCTGGATACTTGAGGCTAGATACTGGTGGCTAGATACTGTCTGGATACTGGTGGCTAGATACTGGTGACTAGATCCTGTCTGGATACTGGTGGCTAGATACTGTCTGGATACTGGTGGCTAGATACTGTCTGGATACTGGTGTCTAGATACTGTCTGGATACTGGTGGCTAGATACTGTCTGGATACTGGTGGCTAGATACTGTCCGCATACTGGTGGCTAGATACTGTCTGAATACTGGTGGCTAGATACTGTCTGAATACTGGTGGCTAGATACTGTCTGGATACTGGTGGCTAGATACTGTCTGGATACTGGTGGCCAGATACTGTCTGGATACTGGTGGCTAGATACTGTCTGGATACTGGTGGCTAGATACTGGTGGCTAGATACTGTCTGGTTACTGGTTACTAGATACTGGTGGCTAGATACTGGTGGCTAGATACTGTCTGGATACTGGTGGCTAGATACTGTCTGGATACTGGTGGCTAGATACTGTCTGGATACTGGTGGCTAGATACTGGTGGCTAGATACTGTCTGGATACTGGTGGCTAGATACTGTCTAGATACTGGTGGCTAGATACTGGTGGCTAGATACTGTCTGGATACTGGTGGCTAGATACTGTCTGGATACTGGTGGCTAGATACTGTCTGGATACTGGTGGCTAGATACTGTCTGGATACTGGTGGCTAGATACTGTATGGATACTGGTGGCTAGATACTCTCTGGATACTGGTGACTAGATACTGTCTAGATACTGGTGGCTAGATACTCTCTGGATACTGGTGGCTAGATACTGTATAGATACTGGAGGCTAGATACTGTCTGGATACATGTGGCTAGATACTCTCTGGATACTGGAGGCTAGATACTGGTGGCTAGATACTGTCTGGATACTGGTGGCTAGATACTGGTGGCTAGATCCTGTCTGGATACTGGTGGCTAGATACTGTCTGGATACTGGTGGCTAGATACTGGTGGCTAGATCCTGTCTGGATACTGGTGGCTAGATACTGGTGGCTAGATCCTGTCTGGATACTGGTGGCTAGATACTGGTGGCTAGATACTGTCTGGATACTGGTGGCTAGATACTGTCTGGATACTGGTGGCTAGATACTGGTGGCTAAATACTGTCTGGATACTAGTGGCTAGATACTGTCTGGATACTGGTGGCTAGATCCTGTCTGGATACTGGTGGCTAGATACTGGTGGCTAGATACTGTCTGGATACTGGTGGCTAGATACTGTCTGGATACTGGTGGCTAGATACTGGTGGCTAGATCCTGTCTGGATACTGGTGGCTAGATCCTGTCTGGATACTGGTGGCTAGATCCTGTCTGGATACTGGTGGCTAGATACTGGTGGCTAGATACTGTCTGGATACTGGTGGCTAGATACTGTCTGGATACTGGTGGCTAGATACTGTCTGGATACTGGTGGCTAGATACTGGTGGCTAGATCCTGTCTGGATACTGGTGGCTAGATCCTGTCTGGATACTGGTGGCTAGATACTGTCGGAATACTGGTGGCTAGATACTGGTGGCTAGATACTGGTGGCTAGATACTGTCTGGATACTGGTGGCTAGATAATGTCTGGATACTGGTGGCTAGATACTGTCTGGATACTGGTGGCTAGATCCTGTCTGGATACTGGTGGCTAGATACTGTCTGGATACCGGTGGCTAGATACTGTCTGGATACTGGTGGCTAGATACTGTCTGGATACTGGTGTCAAGATACTGTCTGGATACTTGTGGCTAGATACTGGTGGCTAGATACTGGTGGCTAGATACTGTCCGGATACTGGTGGCTAGATACTGGTGGCTAGATACTGGAGGCTAGATACTGTCTGGATACTGGTGGCTAGATACTGTCTGGATACTGGTGGCTAGATACTGGTGGCTAGATACTGTCTGGATACTGGTGGCTACATACTGTCTGGATACTGGTGGCTAGATCCTGTCTGGATACTGGTGGCTAGATACTGGTGGCTAGATACTGTCTGGATACTGGTGGCTAGATACTGTCTGGATACTGGTGGCTAGATACTGGTGGCTAGATCCTGTCTGGATACTGGTGGCTAGATCCTGTCTGGATACTGGTGGCTAGATCCTGTCTGGATACTGGTGGCTAGATACTGGTGGCTAGATACTGTCTGGATACTGGTGGCTAGATACTGTCTGGATACTGGTGGCTAGATACTGTCTGGATACTGGTGGCTAGATACTGGTGGCTAGATCCTGTCTGGATACTGGTGGCTAGATCCTGTCTGGATACTGGTGGCTAGATACTGTCGGAATACTGGTGGCTAGATACTGGTGGCTAGATACTGGTGGCTAGATACTGTCTGGATACTGGTGGCTAGATAATGTCTGGATACTGGTGGCTAGATACTGTCTGGATACTGGTGGCTAGATCCTGTCTGGATACTGGTGGCTAGATACTGTCTGGATACCGGTGGCTAGATACTGTCTGGATACTGGTGGCTAGATACTGTCTGGATACTGGTGTCAAGATACTGTCTGGATACTTGTGGCTAGATACTGGTGGCTAGATACTGGTGGCTAGATACTGTCTGGATACTGGTGGCTAGATACTGGTGGCTAGATACTGGAGGCTAGATACTGTCTGGATACTGGTGGCTAGATACTGTCTGGATACTGGTGGCTAGATACTGGTGGCTAGATACTGTCTGGATACTGGTGGCTACATACTGGTGGCTAGATACTGTCTGGATACTGGTGGCTAGATACTCTCTGGATACTGGTGGCTAGATACTCTCTGGATACTGGTGGCTAGATACTGGTGGCTAGATACTGTCTGGATACTGGTGGCTAGATACTGTCTGGATACTGGAGGCTAGATACTGTCTGAATACTGGTGGCTAGATACTGTCTGGATACTGGTGGCTAGATACTGTCTGGATACTGGTGGCTAGATACTGTCCGGATACTGGTGTCTAGATACTGTCTGGATACTGGTGGCTAGATACTGTCTTGATACTGGTGTCTAGATACTGTCTGGATACTGGTGGCTAGATACTGTCTGGATACTGGTGGCTAGATACTGTCTGGATACTGGTGGCTAGATACTGTCCGGATACTGGTGTCTAGATACTGTCTGGATACTGGTGGCTAGATACTGTCTGGATACTGGTGTCTAGATACTGTCTGGATACTGGTGGCTAGATACTGTCTGGATACTGGTGGCTAGATACTGGTGGCTAGATACTGGTGGCTAGATACTGTCTGGATACTGGTGGCTAGATACTGGTGGCTAGATACTGGTGGCTAGATACTGTCTGGATACTGGTGGCTAGATACTGTCTGGATACTGGTGTCTAGATACTGTCTGGATACTGGTGTCTAGATATTGTCTGGATACTGGTGGCTAGATACTCTCTGGATACTGGTGGCTAGATACTGTCTGGATACTGGTGGCTAGATACTGGTGGCTAGATACTGTCTGGATACTGGTGGCTAGATACTCTCTGGATACTGGTGGCTAGATACTCTCTGGATACTGGTGGCTAGATACTGGTGGCTAGATACTGTCTGGATACTGGTGGCTAGATACTGTCTGGATACTGGAGGCTAGATACTGTCTGAATACTGGTGGCTAGATACTGGTGGCTAGATACTGTCTGGATACTGGTGGCTAGATACTGTCTGGATACTGGTGGCTAGATCCTGTCTGGATACTGGTGGCTAGGTACTGGTGGCTAGATACTGTCTGGACACTGGTGGCTACATACTGGTGGCTAGATACTGTCTGGATACTGGTGGCTAGATACTCTCTGGATACTGGTGGCTAGATACTCTCTGGATACTGGTGGCTAGATACTGGTGGCTAGATACTGTCTGGATACTGGTGGCTAGATACTGTCTGGATACTGGAGGCTAGATACTGTCTGAATACTGGTGGCTAGATACTGTCTGGATACTGGTGGCTAGATACTGTCTGGATACTGGTGGCTAGATACTGTCCGGATACTGGTGTCTAGATACTGTCTGGATACTGGTGGCTAGATACTGTCTGGATACTGGTGTCTAGATACTGTCTGGATACTGGTGGCTAGATACTGTCTGGATACTGGTGGCTAGATACTGTCTGGATACTGGTGGCTAGATACTGTCCGGATACTGGTGTCTAGATACTGTCTGGATACTGGTGGCTAGATACTGTCTGGATACTGGTGTCTAGATACTGTCTGGATACTGGTGGCTAGATACTGTCTGGATACTGGTGGCTAGATACTGGTGGCAAGATACTGGTGGCTAGATACTGTTTGGATACTGGTGGCTAGATACTGGTGGCTAGATACTGGTGGCTAGATACTGTCTTGATACTGGTGGCTAGATACTGTCTGGATACTGGTGTCTAGATACTGTCTGGATACTGGTGTCTAGATACTGTCTGGATACTGGTGGCTAGATACTATCTGGATACTGGTGGCTAGATACTGTCTGGATACTGGTGGCTAGATACTGGTGGCTAGATACTGTCTGGATACTGGTGGCTAGATACTGGTGGCTAGATACTGTCTGGATACTCGTGGCTAGATACTCTCTGGATACTGGTGGCTAGATACTCTCTGGATACTGGTGGCTAGATACTGGTGGCTAGATACTGTCTGGATACTGGTGGCTAGATACTGTCTGGATACTGGAGGCTAGATACTGTCTGAATACTGGTGGCTAGATACTGGTGGCTAGATACTGTCTGGATACTGGTGGCTAGATACTGTATGGATACTGGTGGCTAGATCCTGTCTGGATACTGGTGGCTAGATACTGGTGGCTAGAAACTGTCTGGATACTGGTGGCTAGATATTGTCTGGATACTGGTGGCTAGATACTGGTGGCTAGATCCTGTCTGGATACTGGTGGCTAGATCCTGTCTGGATAATGGTGGCTAGATCCTGTCTGGATACTGGTGGCTAGATCCTGTCTGGATACTGGTGGCTAGATACTGGTGGCTAGATACTGTCTGGATACTGGTGGCTAGATACTGTCTGGATACTGGTGGCTAGATACTGTCTGGATACTGGTGGCTAGATACTGTCTGAATACTGGTGGCTAGATACTGTCTGGATACTGGTGTCTAGATACTGTCTGGATTCTGGTGGCTAGATACTGTCTGGATACTGGTGGCTAGATACTGTCTGGATACTGGTGGCTAGATACTGGTGGCTAGATCCTGTCTGGATACTGGTGGCTAGATCCTGTCTGGATACTTGTGGCTAGATCCTGTCTGGATACTGGTGGCTAGATACTGTCGGAATACTGGTGGCTAGATACTGTTGGCTAGATACTGGTGGCTAGATACTGTCTGGATACTGGTGGCTAGATAATGTCTGGATACTGGTGGCTAGATCCTGTGTGGATACTGGTGGCTAGATACTGGTGGCTAGATACTGGTTACTAGATACTGTCTGGATACTGGTGGCTAGATACTTTCTGGATACTGGTGTCTAGATACTGTCTGGATACTGGTGTCTAGATACTGTCTGGATACTGGTGTCTAGATACTGTCTGGATACTGGTGGCTAGATACTCTCTGGATACTGGTGGCTAGATACTGTCTGGATACTGGTGGCTAGATACTGGTGGCTAGATGCTGTCTGGATACTGGTGGCTAGATACAGGTGGCTAGATACTGTCTGGATACTGGTGGCTAGATACTCTCTGGATACTGGTGGCTAGATACTGGTGGCTAGATACTGTCTGGATACTGGTGGCTAGATACTGTCTGGATACTGGAGGCTAGATACTGTCTGAATACTGGTGGCTAGATACTGTCTGGATACTGGTGGCTAGATACTGTCTGGATACTGGTGGCTAGATACTGTCCGGATACTGGTGTCTAGATACTGTCTGGATACTGGTGGCTAGATACTGTCTGGATACTGGTGGCTAGATACTGTCTGGATACTGGTGGCTAGATACTGTCCGGATACTGGTGTCTAGATACTGTCTGGATACTGGTGGCTAGATACTGTCTGGATACTGGTGTCTAGATACTGTCTGGATACTGGTGGCTAGATACTGTCTGGATACTGGTGGCTAGATACTGGTGGCTAGATACTGGTGGCTAGATACTGTCTGGATACTGGTGGCTAGATACTGGTGGCTAGATACTGGTGGCTAGATACTGTCTGGATACTGGTGGCTAGATACTGTCTGGATACTGGTGTCTAGATACTGTCTGGATACTGGTGTCTAGATATTGTCTGGATACTGGTGGCTAGATACTCTCTGGATACTGGTGGCTAGATACTGTCTGGATACTGGTGGCTAGATACTGGTGGCTAGATACTGTCTGGATACTGGTGGCTAGATACTCTCTGGATACTGGTGGCTAGATACTCTCTGGATACTGGTGGCTAGATACTGGTGGCTAGATACTGTCTGGATACTGGTGGCTAGATACTGTCTGGATACTGGAGGCTAGATACTGTCTGAATACTGGTGGCTAGATACTGGTGGCTAGATACTGTCTGGATACTTTGGGCTAGATACTGTCTGGATACTGGTGGCTAGATCCTGTCTGGATACTGGTGGCTAGGTACTGGTGGCTAGATACTGTCTGGACACTGGTGGCTACATACTGGTGGCTAGATACTGTCTGGATACTGGTGGCTAGATACTCTCTGGATACTGGTGGCTAGATACTCTCTGGATACTGGTGGCTAGATACTGGTGGCTAGATACTGTCTGGATACTGGTGGCTAGATACTGTCTGGATACTGGAGGCTAGATACTGTCTGAATACTGGTGGCTAGATACTGTCTGGATACTGGTGGCTAGATACTGTCTGGATACTGGTGGCTAGATACTGTCCGGATACTGGTGTCTAGATACTGTCTGGATACTGGTGGCTAGATACTGTCTGGATACTGGTGTCTAGATACTGTCTGGATACTGGTGGCTAGATACTGTCTGGATACTGGTGGCTAGATACTGTCTGGATACTGGTGGCTAGATACTGTCCGGATACTGGTGTCTAGATACTGTCTGGATACTGGTGGCTAGATACTGTCTGGATACTGGTGTCTAGATACTGTCTGGATACTGGTGGCTAGATACTGTCTGGATACTGGTGGCTAGATACTGGTGGCAAGATACTGGTGGCTAGATACTGTTTGGATACTGGTGGCTAGATACTGGTGGCTAGATACTGGTGGCTAGATACTGTCTTGATACTGGTGGCTAGATACTGTCTGGATACTGGTGTCTAGATACTGTCTGGATACTGGTGTCTAGATACTGTCTGGATACTGGTGGCTAGATACTATCTGGATACTGGTGGCTAGATACTGTCTGGATACTGGTGGCTAGATACTGGTGGCTAGATACTGTCTGGATACTGGTGGCTAGATACTGGTGGCTAGATACTGTCTGGATACTCGTGGCTAGATACTCTCTGGATACTGGTGGCTAGATACTCTCTGGATACTGGTGGCTAGATACTGGTGGCTAGATACTGTCTGGATACTGGTGGCTAGATACTGTCTGGATACTGGAGGCTAGATACTGTCTGAATACTGGTGGCTAGATACTGGTGGCTAGATACTGTCTGGATACTGGTGGCTAGATACTGTATGGATACTGGAGGCTAGATCCTGTCTGGATACTGGTGGCTAGATACTGGTGGCTAGAAACTGTCTGGATACTGGTGGCTAGATATTGTCTGGATACTGGTGGCTAGATACTGGTGGCTAGATCCTGTCTGGATACTGGTGGCTAGATCCTGTCTGGATAATGGTGGCTAGATCCTGTCTGGATACTGGTGGCTAGATCCTGTCTGGATACTGGTGGCTAGATACTGGTGGCTAGATACTGTCTGGATACTGGTGGCTAGATACTGTCTGGATACTGGTGGCTAGATACTGTCTGGATACTGGTGGCTAGATACTGTCTGAATACTGGTGGCTAGATACTGTCTGGATACTGGTGTCTAGATACTGTCTGGATTCTGGTGGCTAGATACTGTCTGGATACTGGTGGCTAGATACTGTCTGGATACTGGTGGCTAGATACTGGTGGCTAGATCCTGTCTGGATACTGGTGGCTAGATCCTGTCTGGATACTTGTGGCTAGATCCTGTCTGGATACTGGTGGCTAGATACTGTCGGAATACTGGTGGCTAGATACTGTTGGCTAGATACTGGTGGCTAGATACTGTCTGGATACTGGTGGCTAGATAATGTCTGGATACTGGTGGCTAGATCCTGTGTGGATACTGGTGGCTAGATACTGTCTGGATACCGGTGGCTAGATAGTGTCTGGATACTGGTGGCTAGATACTGTCTGGATACTGGTGTCTAGATACTGTCTGGATACTTGTGGCTAGATACTGGTGGCTAGATACTGGTGGCTAGATACTGTCTGGATACTGGTGGCTAGATACTGGTGGCTAGATACTGTCTGGATACTGGTGGCTAGATACTTTCTGGATACTGGTGTCTAGATACTGTCTGGATACTGGTGTCTAGATACTGTCTGGATACTGGTGTCTAGATACTGTCTGGATACTGGTGGCTAGATACTCTCTGGATACTGGTGGCTAGATACTGTCTGGATACTGGTGGCTAGATACTGGTGGCTAGATGCTGTCTGGATACTGGTGGCTAGATACAGGTGGCTAGATACTGTCTGGATACTGGTGGCTAGATACTCTCTGGATACTGGTGGCTAGATACTGGTGGCTAGATACTGTCTGGATACTGGTGGCTAGATACTGTCTGGATACTGGAGGCTAGATACTGTCTGAATACTGGTGGCTAGATACTGTCTGGATACTGGTGGCTAGATACTGTCTGGATACTGGTGGCTAGATACTGTCCGGATACTGGTGTCTAGATACTGTCTGGATACTGGTGGCTAGATACTGTCTGGATACTGGTGTCTAGATACTGTCTGGATACTGGTGGCTAGATACTGTCTGGATACTGGTGGCTAGATACTGTCTGGATACTGGTGGCTAGATACTGTCCGGATACTGGTGTCTAGATACTGTCTGGATACTGGTGGCTAGATACTGTCTGGATACTGGTGGCTAGATACTGTCTGGATACTGGTGGCTAGATACTGTCCGGATACTGGTGTCTAGATACTGTCTGGATACTGGTGGCTAGATACTGTCTGGATACTGGTGGCTAGATACTGTCTGGATACTGGTGGCTAGTGTCACGAATCCCGCCGAGGATGGTGCCTCTTCCTGTTCGGGCGGGGCTCGGCGGTCGTCGTCACCGGCCTACTAGCTGCCATCGTTTCTTTCGTTTTGGTTTCTGTTAATTTGGGCTGATTGGGTGCACCTGTTTTAGTTTAGGTTGGTTGGGTAGGATATATAAGGTTAGGTAGCCCGCTGGCTGTTGTGCGGGCTTACTTACTGTTACGTTGGTGTAGGATTCTTGTAGTGGATTTTATTAGTTTCCTCGGAACAGTTTAGTCTGGTGTTATTTGGACTTTTCTGATGTGCCCGTATGTGTTAGGGCAGGACTTCCCGTGTATTGGAAAATAAATCCACGTACCTTAACTGTGCTCTCTGCGTTTGACTTCATTCCACCCAACACTCCTAGAAGCTCTGACAGAAGCCCGCACCACCTATGGAGTCAGCAGGAGCCACGACCACCCCTCTCCCAACTATGGAGGAGCGTGTCCAGCATCATACAGCTGTACTTCAGCGTATCGGATCAGCGATGGACATGATGATGGAGAGGATGGAACGATGGGAGAGGAGTGGTCTCCCGACGCCCCCTACAGCTCCCCTGCAGACGACACAACCCACTCCCACAGGGTCATCGGCTGGGACCAGCTCTTTGCGTCTCACCCCACCGAAGGAGTACGATGGAGCAGCGGCTGGTTGCCAGGGGTTTTTGCTCCAGCTTGAGCTATACCTGGCTACCGTGCGTCCGACTCCCTCGGAGGAAGAGAGGGTAAGCCTCCTTGTCTCCTGTTTATCGGGGAGAGCCCTGGACTGGGCCAACGCGGTATGGAACAGCCCAGACTCTGCTCGGGACCATTATGCAGAGTTCACCCGTCGGTTTCGGGCTGTGTTCGACCACCCACCAGAGGGCCGAGCGGCGGGTGAGCGTCTGTTCCACCTGAGACAGGAGACGAGGAGCGCCCAGGAGTTCGCTTTAGAGTTCCGGACTTTGGCTGCTGGAGCGGGGTGGAATGACAGGGCCTTAATAGATCATTACCGTTGTAGCCTTCGGGAGGACGTCCGTCGGGAGCTAGCTTGTCGGGACACCACACTATCTCTAGATGAACTGATCGACATGTCGATTCGACTGGATAACCTGCTAGCTGCCCGCGGGCGTTCAGAGGGGGTCCTGTCCATTCCACCTCCCAGCTCTCCCGCTCCAACTCCAATGGAGTTGGGAGGAGCTGCATCTAGGGGGACCGGAGGAGGTGGCTCTTCCTGCACCTACTGTGGCCGGAGAGGACACACTTCGGACCGGTGCTGGAGGAGTCCATCTGGGAGTCGGGATGGCAGGCGGAATACTCCTCGGCCACCTCAGGTGAGTAGGCACAAGACTCACCCAGAGCTCCCTGTAGGTCATATGTTTTTGGTTATTTTTTTCCCTGCGTTTTTCCCCTCTCTTCAGCATAAGGCGCTAGTCGACTCAGGCGCAGCTGGGAGTTTTATGGATCGCGGACTCGCCCGTAGGTTGGGTATTCCGTTGGTGCAGATAGACCCTCCTTTCCCTGTGCACTCCCTAGATAGCCGACCGTTAGGGTCAGGACTGGTCAGGGAGGCCACGATTCCGCTGGACATGGTAACCCAGGGGAATCATAGGGAGCAGATCAGTTTTTACCTTATTGATTCACCTGGTTTTCCAGTGGTATTGGGGATTCCCTGGCTAGCCATTCACAATCCCCTCATTTCCTGGCGACAGGGAGCTCTTCAGGGGTGGTCAGACGAGTGTTCAGGTAGGTGTGTGGGAGTTTCCATCGGTGCCACATCGGTGGAGAGTTCAGACCAGGTTTCCACTGTGCGCATTCCCCCAGAATATGCCGATTTGGCTATCGCTTTTAGTAAGAAGGAAGCGACTAAATTACCCCCTCATCGACGGTGGGATTGCATGATAAACCTTCAGGAGAACGCTGCACTTCCCAGGAGTCACGTGTACCCTTTGTCACAGGAGGAGACGTTGGCTATGGAGACATATGTCACGGAAGCTCTGGGACAGGGGTTCATTCGGCCCTCCATGTCACCCGCTTCCTCGAGTTTCTTTTTTGTGAGAAAAAAGGAGGGAGGACTGCGTCCGTGCATTGATTATCGAGGTCTAAATTCAATCACAGTGGGATTTAGTTATCCACTACCTCTTATCGCTACGGCGATGGAATCATTCCACGGAGCGCGTTTTTTCACAAAACTGGATCTCAGGAGCGCGTATAATCTGGTGCGTATTCGGGGAGGAGACGAGTGGAAAACAGCGTTTAGTACCACATCAGGCCACTATGAGTACCTCGTCATGCCGTATGGGTTAAAGAATGCTCCAGCCGTTTTCCAATCCTTTGTAGATGAGATTCTCAGAGACTTGCAGGGGCTGGGTGTGGTAGTATATATTGATGACATCTTGATCTATTCGGCCACACGCGCTGCTCATGTCTCCTTGGTGCGCAGGGTGCTTGGGCGACTGCTGGAGCATGACTTATACGTCAAGGCTGAGAAATGTGTGTTCTCCAAACCAGCCGTTTCCTTCCTGGGTTATCGCATTTCCACCTCGGGGGTGAGGATGGAGTGTGACCGCGTAAACGCCGTGCGTAATTGGCCGACTCCAACCACGGTAAAGGAGGTGCAGCGGTTTTTAGGGTTTGCCAATTACTACCGGAGGTTTATCCGGGGTTTTGGTCAAGTGGCGGCACCAATTACCTCACTGCTAAAGGGGGGGCCGGTGCGTTTACGGTGGTCGGCTGAGGCAGATGGAGCCTTCAACCAGTTGAAGGCAAGGTTTACTGAAGCTCCCGTGTTGGCGCATCCGGACCCTTCGTTAGCGTTCATAGTGGAGGTGGATGCGTCCGAGGCTGGTGTTGGAGCCGTGCTATCCCAGCGCTCGGGCGCGCCACCGAAGCTCCGTCCCTGTGCTTTTTTTTCTAAGAAGCTGGAGCCGGCGGAGCGGAACTATGATGTGGGGGATCGGGAGTTACTAGCTATGGTAAAAGCCCTGAAAGTGTGGAGACACTGGCTTGAGGGGGCCAAATACCCTTTTCTCATCTGGACTGACCACCGAAATCTGGAGTATATCCGAGAGGCGAAGAGACTGAGTCCGCGTCAGGCTAGGTGGGCCATGTTTTTTACTCGTTTTAGATTTAAGATCTCTTACCGACCAGGTTCCCTTAACACCAAGGCTGACGCGCTGTCACGTCTGTATGACACGGATGACCGGTCCATCGATCCGACTCCCATCCTTCCAGCCTCGTGTCTGGTGGCCCCGGTGGTATGGGAGGTGGACGCGGACATCGAGCGGGCGTTAAGGGTAGAACCTGTGCCATCCCAGTGTCCTACTGGCCGTAAGTACGTACCGCTTGGTGTTCGTGATCGTTTGATTCGGTGGGCTCATACACTACCTTCTTCGGGTCATCCGGGGATTGAGAGAACAGTGCGGGATCTTAGGAGGAAATACTGGTGGCCCACCTTGGCTAGGGACGTGAGACTCTATGTCTCTTCCTGCTCGGTATGCGCACAGAGTAAGGCTCCTAGGCACCTACCGAGAGGGAAGTTACAACCCCTCCCGGTTCCACAACGGCCATGGTCTCATTTATCGGTAGATTTCCTGACTGATCTTCCTCCTTCTCAGGGGAACACTACCGTTTTGGTCGTTGTGGATCGGTTTTCTAAGTCCTGTCGTCTCCTTCCATTGCCTGGTCTCCCTACGGCCCTACAGACTGCGGAGGCTCTTTTTACTCATGTCTTCCGGCATTACGGGGTGCCAGAGGACATCGTATCTGATCGAGGTCCCCAGTTCACGTCCCGGGTATGGAGGGCGTTTATGGAGCGTCTGGGGGTCTCGGTCAGCCTTACCTCTGGGTATCACCCTGAAAGTAATGGGCAGGTAGAACGGGTGAACCAGGAAGTGGGTAGGTTTCTGAGGTCGTATTGCCAGGACCGGCCTGGAGAATGGGCAAGGTATGTTCCGTGGGCGGAGTTGGCCCAGAATTCACTCCGCCACTCCTCAACTAACATGTCGCCATTCGAGTGCGTATTGGGGTACCAGCCGGTCCTGGCTCCGTGGCATCAGAGCCAGACTGAAGCTCCTGCGGTGGAGGAGTGGGTCCAGCGCTCTAGAGAGACCTGGCGGGCAGTCCAGGCCTCTCTCAGGCAGGCCAGTGAGCGTCAGAAGAGGAGCGCTGACCGCCACCGCAGTGAGGCCCCTGTGTTCGCACCAGGGGACAGGGTCTGGCTCTCGACCCGAAACCTGCCCCTCCGCCTGCCCTGCCGGAAGCTGGGGCCGCAGTGTGTAGGGCCATTTAAAGTCCTGAGGAGGATAAACGAGGTGTGTTATAGATTACAACTCCCCTCTTATTATCGTATTAACCCCTCGTTTCATGTGTCTCTCCTCAGGCCGGTGGTAGCTGGTCCCCTTCAGGAAGGTGAGGTGCCGGAGGTCCCTCCGCCCCCTCTGGATATCGAGGGGTCCCCGGCGTACGCTGTACGAGCTATTCTGGACTCGAGACGCCGGGTGAGGGGCCTGCAGTACCTCGTTGACTGGGAGGGGTACGGTCCGGAGGAGAGGTGCTGGGTACCTGGGAAGGATATTTTAGATCCTTCCCTCTTGGCTGATTTCCACCGTCGCCACCCGGATTGTCCTGCGCCTCGCCCTCCGGGTCGTCCTCGAGGCCGGGGTCGGCGCGCTGCGGGAGCCGCGCGTCAGGGGGGGGGTACTGTCACGAATCCCGCCGAGGATGGTGCCTCTTCCTGTTCGGGCGGGGCTCGGCGGTCGTCGTCACCGGCCTACTAGCTGCCATCGTTTCTTTCGTTTTGGTTTCTGTTAATTTGGGCTGATTGGGTGCACCTGTTTTAGTTTAGGTTGGTTGGGTAGGATATATAAGGTTAGGTAGCCCGCTGGCTGTTGTGCGGGCTTACTTACTGTTACGTTGGTGTAGGATTCTTGTAGTGGATTTTATTAGTTTCCTCGGAACAGTTTAGTCTGGTGTTATTTGGACTTTTCTGATGTGCCCGTATGTGTTAGGGCAGGACTTCCCGTGTATTGGAAAATAAATCCACGTACCTTAACTATGCTCTCTGCGTTTGACTTCATTCCACCCAACACTCCTAGAAGCTCTGACAGCTAGATACTGGTGGCTAGATACTGGTGGCTAGATACTGTCTGGATACTGGTGGCTAGATACTGGTGGCTAGATACTGGTGGCTAGATACTGTCTGGATACTGGTGGCTAGATACTGTCTGGATACTGGTGGCTAGATACTCTCTGGATACTGGTGGCTAGATACTGTCTGGATACTGGTGGCTAGATTCTGGTGGCTAGATACTGTCTGGATACTGGTGGCTAGATACTGGTGGCTAGATACTGTCTGGATACTGGTGGCTAGATACTCTCTGGATACTGGTGGCTAGATACTCTCTGGATACTGGTGGCTAGATACTGGTGGCTAGATACTGTCTGGATACTGGTGGCTAGATACTGTCTGGATACTGGAGGCTAGATACTGTCTGAATACTGGTGGCTAGATACTGGTGGCTAGATACTGTCTGGATACTGGTGGCTAGAAACTGTCTGGATACTGGTGGCTAGATACTGGTGGCTAGATACTGTCTGGATACTGGTGGCTAGATCCTTTCTGGATACTGGTGGCTAGATACGGTGGCTAGATACTGTCTGGATACTGGTGGCTAGATACTGTCTGGATACTGGTGGCTAGATACTGGTGGCTAGATCCTGTCTGGATACTGGTGGCTAGATCCTGTCTGGATACTGGTGGCTAGATCCTGTCTGGATACTGGTGGCTAGATACTGTCTGGATACCGGTGGCTAGATAGTGTCTGGATACTGGTGGCTAGATACTGTCTGGATACTGGTGTCTAGATACTGTCTGGATACTTGTGGCTAGATACTGGTGGCTAGATACTGGTGGCTAGATACTGTCTGGATACTGGTGGCTAGATACTGGTGGCTAGATACTGGTGGCTAGATACTGTCTGGATACTGGTGGCTAGATACTTTCTGGATACTGGTGTCTAGATACTGTCTGGATACTGGTGTCTAGATACTGTCTGGATACTGGTGTCTAGATACTGTCTGGATACTGGTGGCTAGATACTCTCTGGATACTGGTGGCTAGATACTGTCTGGATACTGGTGGCTAGATACTGGTGGCTAGATGCTGTCTGGATACTGGTGGCTAGATACTGGTGGCTAGATACTGTCTGGATACTGGTGGCTAGATACTCTCTGGATACTGGTGGCTAGATACTGGTGGCTAGATACTGTCTGGATACTGGTGGCTAGATACTGTCTGGATACTGGAGGCTAGATACTGTCTGAATACTGGTGGCTAGATACTGTCTGGATACTGGTGGCTAGATACTGTCTGGATACTGGTGGCTAGATACTGTCCGGATACTGGTATCTAGATACTGTCTGGATACTGGTGGCTAGATACTGTCTGGATACTGGTGTCTAGATACTGTCTGGATACTGGTGGCTAGATACTGTCTGGATACTGGTGGCTAGATACTGTCTGGATACTGGTGGCTAGATACTGTCCGGATACTGGTGTCTAGATACTGTCTGGATACTGGTGGCTAGATACTGTCTGGATACTGGTGTCTAGATACTGTCTGGATACTGGTGGCTAGATACTGTCTGGATACTGGTGGCTAGATACTGGTGGCTAGATACTGGTGGCTAGATACTGTCTGGATACTGGTGGCTAGATACTGGTGGCTAGATACTGGTGGCTAGATACTGTCTGGATACTGGTGGCTAGATACTGTCTGGATACTGGTGTCTAGATACTGTCTGGATACTGGTGTCTAGATACTGTCTGGATACTGGTGGCTAGATACTCTCTGGATACTGGTGGCTAGATACTGTCTGGATACTGGTGGCTAGATTCTGGTGGCTAGATACTGTCTGGATACTGGTGGCTAGATACTGGTGGCTAGATACTGTCTGGATACTGGTGGCTAGATACTCTCTGGATACTGGTGGCTAGATACTCTCTGGATACTGGTGGCTAGATACTGGTGGCTAGATACTGTCTGGATACTGGTGGCTAGATACTGTCTGGATACTGGAGGCTAGATACTGTCTGAATACTGGTGGCTAGATACTGGTGGCTAGATACTGTCTGGATACTGGTGGCTAGATACTGTCTGGAACTTGGTGGCTAGATACTGGTGGCTAGATACTGTCTGGATACTGGTGGCTAGATCCTGTCTGGATACTGGTGGCTAGATACTGGTGGCTAGATACTGGTGGCTAGATCCTGTCTGGATACTGGTGGCTAGATCCTCTCTGGATACTGGTGGCTAGATCCTGTCTGGATACTGGTGGCTAGATCCTGTCTGGATACTGGTGGCTAGATACTGGTGGCTAGATACTGTCTGGATACTGGTGGCTAGATACTGTCTGTATACTGGTGGCTAGATACTGGTGGCTAGATCCTGTCTGGATACTGGTGGCTAGATCCTGTCTGGATACTGGTGGCTAGATCCTGTCTGGATACTGGTGGCTAGATACTGTCGGAATACTGGTGGCTAGATACTGGTGGCTAGATACTGGTGGCTAGATACTGTCTTGATACTGGTGTCTAGATAATGTCTGGATACTGGTGGCTAGATACTGTCTGGATACTGGTGGCTAGATCCTCTCTGGATACTGGTGGCTAGATACTGTCTGGATACCGGTGGCTAGATACTGTCTGGATACTGGTGGCTAGATACTGTCTGGATACTGGTGTCTAGATACTGTCTGGATACTTGTGGCTAGATACTGGTGGCTAGATACTGGTGGCTAGATACTGTCTGGATACTGGTGGCTAGATACTGGTGGCTAGATACTGGTGGCTAGATACTGTCTGGATACTGGTGGCTAGATACTGTCTGGATACTGGTGTCTAGATACTGTCTGGATACTGGTGTCTAGATACTGTCTGGATACTGGTGGCTAGATACTCTCTGGATACTGGTGGCTAGATACTGTCTGGATACTGGTGGCTAGATACTGGTGGCTAGATACTGTCTGGATACTGGTGGCTAGATACTGGTGGCTAGATACTGTCTGGATACTGGTGGCTAGATACTCTCTGGATACTGGTGGCTAGATACTCTCTGGATACTGGTGGCTAGATACTGGTGGCTAGATACGTACTGGATACTGGTGGCTAGATACTGTCTGGATACTGGAGGCTAGATACTGTCTGAATACTGGTGGCTAGATACTGTCTGGATACTGGTGGCTAGATACTGTCTGGATACTGGTGGCTAGATACTGTCTGGATACTGGTGGCTAGATACTGTCCGGATACTGGTGTCTAGATACTGTCTGGATACTGGTGGCTAGATACTGTCTGGATACTGGTGGCTAGATACTGTCTGGATACTGATGGCTAGATACTGTCTGGATACTGGTGGCTAGATACTGGTGGCTAGATACTGGTGGCTAGATACTGTCTGGATACTGGTGGCTAGATACTGGTGGCTAGATACTGGTGGCTAGATACTGTCTGGATACTGGTGGCTAGATACTGTCTGGATACTGGTGTCTAGATACTGTCTGGATACTGGTGTCAAGATACTGTCTGGATACTGGTGGCTAGATACTCTCTGGATACTGGTGGCTAGATACTGTCTGGATACTGGTGGCTAGATACTGGTGGCTAGATACTGTCTGGATACTGGTGGCTAGATACTGATGGATAGATAATGTCTGGATACTGGTGGCTAGATACTCTCTGGATACTGGTGGCTAGATACTCTCTGGATACTGGTGGCTAGATACTGGTGGCTAGATACTGTCTGGATACTGGTGTCTAGATACTGTCTGGATACTGGTGGCTAGATACTGTCTGGATACTGGTGGCTAGATACTGGTGGCTAGATACTGTCTGGATACTGGTGGCTAGATACTCTCTGGATACTGGTGGCTAGATACTGGTGGCTAGATACTGTCTGGATACTGGTGGCTAGATACTGTCTGGATACTGGAGGCTAGATACTGTCTGAATACTGGTGGCTAGATACTGTCTGGATACTGGTGGCTAGATACTGTCTGGATACTGGTGGCTAGATACTGTCCGGATACTGGTGTCTAGATACTGTCTGGATACTGGTGGCTAGATACTGTCTGGATACTGGAGGCTAGATACTGTCTGAATACTGGTGGCTAGATACTGTCTGGATACTGGTGGCTAGATACTGTCTGGATACTGGTGGCTAGATACTGTCCGGATACTGGTATCTAGATACTGTCTGGATACTGGTGGCTAGATACTGTCTGGATACTGGTGTCTAGATACTGTCTGGATACTGGTGGCTAGATACTGTCTGGATACTGGTGGCTAGATACTGTCTGGATACTGGTGGCTAGATACTGTCCGGATACTGGTGTCTAGATACTGTCTGGATACTGGTGGCTAGATACTGTCTGGATACTGGTGTCTAGATACTGTCTGGATACTGGTGGCTAGATACTGTCTGGATACTGGTGGCTAGATAATGGTGGCTAGATACTGGTGGCTAGATACTGTCTGGATACTGGTGGCTAGATACTGGTGGCTAGATACTGGTGGCTAGATACTGTCTGGATACTGGTGGCTAGATACTGTCTGGATACTGGTGTCTAGATACTGTCTGGATACTGGTGTCTAGATACTGTCTGGATACTGGTGGCTAGATACTCTCTGGATACTGGTGGCTAGATACTGTCTGGATACTGGTGGCTAGATTCTGGTGGCTAGATACTGTCTGGATACTGGTGGCTAGATACTGGTGGCTAGATACTGTCTGGATACTGGTGGCTAGATACTCTCTGGATACTGGTGGCTAGATACTCTCTGGATACTGGTGGCTAGATACTGGTGGCTAGATACTGTCTGGATACTGGTGGCTAGATACTGTCTGGATACTGGAGGCTAGATACTGTCTGAATACTGGTGGCTAGATACTGGTGGCTAGATACTGTCTGGATACTGGTGGCTAGATACTGTCTGGAACTTGGTGGCTAGATACTGGTGGCTAGATACTGTCTGGATACTGGTGGCTAGATCCTGTCTGGATACTGGTGGCTAGATACTGGTGGCTAGATACTGGTGGCTAGATCCTGTCTGGATACTGGTGGCTAGATCCTCTCTGGATACTGGTGGCTAGATCCTGTCTGGATACTGGTGGCTAGATCCTGTCTGGATACTGGTGGCTAGATACTGGTGGCTAGATACTGTCTGGATACTGGTGGCTAGATACTGTCTGTATACTGGTGGCTAGATACTGGTGGCTAGATCCTGTCTGGATACTGGTGGCTAGATCCTGTCTGGATACTGGTGGCTAGATCCTGTCTGGATACTGGTGGCTAGATACTGTCGGAATACTGGTGGCTAGATACTGGTGGCTAGATACTGGTGGCTAGATACTGTCTTGATACTGGTGTCTAGATAATGTCTGGATACTGGTGGCTAGATACTGTCTGGATACTGGTGGCTAGATCCTCTCTGGATACTGGTGGCTAGATACTGTCTGGATACCGGTGGCTAGATACTGTCTGGATACTGGTGGCTAGATACTGTCTGGATACTGGTGTCTAGATACTGTCTGGATACTTGTGGCTAGATACTGGTGGCTAGATACTGGTGGCTAGATACTGTCTGGATACTGGTGGCTAGATACTGGTGGCTAGATACTGGTGGCTAGATACTGTCTGGATACTGGTGGCTAGATACTGTCTGGATACTGGTGTCTAGATACTGTCTGGATACTGGTGTCTAGATACTGTCTGGATACTGGTGGCTAGATACTCTCTGGATACTGGTGGCTAGATACTGTCTGGATACTGGTGGCTAGATACTGGTGGCTAGATACTGTCTGGATACTGGTGGCTAGATACTGGTGGCTAGATACTGTCTGGATACTGGTGGCTAGATACTCTCTGGATACTGGTGGCTAGATACTCTCTGGATACTGGTGGCTAGATACTGGTGGCTAGATACGTACTGGATACTGGTGGCTAGATACTGTCTGGATACTGGAGGCTAGATACTGTCTGAATACTGGTGGCTAGATACTGTCTGGATACTGGTGGCTAGATACTGTCTGGATACTGGTGGCTAGATACTGTCCGGATACTGGTGTCTAGATACTGTCTGGATACTGGTGGCTAGATACTGTCCGGATACTGGTGTCTAGATACTGTCTGGATACTGGTGGCTAGATACTGTCTGGATACTGGTGGCTAGATACTGTCTGGATACTGGTGTCTAGATACTGTCTGGATACTGGTGGCTAGATACTGTCTGGATACTGGTGGCTAGATACTGTCCGGATACTGGTGTCTAGATACTGTCTGGATACTGGTGGCTAGATACTGTCTGGATACTGGTGGCTAGATACTGTCTGGATACTGATGGCTAGATACTGTCTGGATACTGGTGGCTAGATACTGGTGGCTAGATACTGGTGGCTAGATACTGTCTGGATACTGGTGGCTAGATACTGGTGGCTAGATACTGGTGGCTAGATACTGTCTGGATACTGGTGGCTAGATACTGTCTGGATACTGGTGTCTAGATACTGTCTGGATACTGGTGTCAAGATACTGTCTGGATACTGGTGGCTAGATACTCTCTGGATACTGGTGGCTAGATACTGTCTGGATACTGGTGGCTAGATACTGGTGGCTAGATACTGTCTGGATACTGGTGGCTAGATACTGATGGATAGATAATGTCTGGATACTGGTGGCTAGATACTCTCTGGATACTGGTGGCTAGATACTCTCTGGATACTGGTGGCTAGATACTGGTGGCTAGATACTGTCTGGATACTGGTGTCTAGATACTGTCTGGATACTGGTGGCTAGATACTGTCTGGATACTGGTGGCTAGATACTGGTGGCTAGATACTGTCTGGATACTGGTGGCTAGATACTCTCTGGATACTGGTGGCTAGATACTGGTGGCTAGATACTGTCTGGATACTGGTGGCTAGATACTGTCTGGATACTGGAGGCTAGATACTGTCTGAATACTGGTGGCTAGATACTGTCTGGATACTGGTGGCTAGATACTGTCTGGATACTGGTGGCTAGATACTGTCCGGATACTGGTGTCTAGATACTGTCTGGATACTGGTGGCTAGATACTGTCTGGATACTGGTGTCTAGATACTGTCTGGATACTGGTGGCTAGATACTGTCTGGATACTGGTGGCTAGATACTGTCTGGATACTGGTGGCTAGATACTGTCCGGATACTGGTGGCTAGATACTGTCCGGATACTGGTGGCTAGATACTGGTGGCTAGATACTGGTGGCTAGATACTGTCTGGATACTGGTGGCTAGATACTGGTGGCTAGATACTGGTGGCTAGATACTGTCTGGATACTGGTGGCTAGATACTGTCTGGATACTGGTGTCTAGATACTGTCTGGATATTGGTGTCTAGATACTGTCTGGATACTGGTGGCTAGATACTCTCTGGATACTGGTGGCTAGATACTGTCTGGATACTGGTGGCTAGATTCTGGTTGCTAGATACTGTCTGGATACTGGTGGCTAGATACTGGTGGCTAGATACTGTCTGGATACTGGTGGCTAGATACTCTCTGGATACTGGTGGCTAGATACTCTCTGGATACTGGTGGCTAGATACTGGTGGCTAGATACTGTCTGGATACTGGTGGCTAGATACTGTCTGGATACTGGAGGCTAGATACTGTCTGAATACTGGTGGCTAGATACTGGTGGCTAGATACTGTCTGGATACTGGTGGCTAGATACTGTCTGGATACTGGTGGCTAGATACTGGTGGCTAGATACTGTCTGGATACTGGTGGCTAGATCCTGTCTGGATACTGGTGGCTAGATACTGGTGGCTAGATACTGGTGGCTAGATCCTGTCTGGATACTGGTGGCTAGATCCTGTCTGGATACTGGTGGCTAGATCCTGTCTGGATACTGGTGGCTAGATCCTGTCTGGATACTGGTGGCTAGATACTGGTGGCTAGATACTGTCTGGATACTGGTGGCTAGATACTGTCTGTATACTGGTGGCTAGATACTGGTGGCTAGATCCTGTCTGGATACTGGTGGCTAGATCCTGTCTGGATACTGGTGGCTAGATCCTGTCTGGATACTGGTGGCTAGATACTGTCGGAATACTGGTGGCTAGATACTGGTGGCTAGATACTGGTGGCTAGATACTGTCTTGATACTGGTGGCTAGATAATGTCTGGATACTGGTGGCTAGATACTGTCTGGATACTGGTGGCTAGATCCTCTCTGGATACTGGTGGCTAGATACTGTCTGGATACCGGTGGCTAGATACTGTCTGGATACTGGTGGCTAGATACTGTCTGGATACTGGTGTCTAGATACTGTCTGGATACTTGTGGCTAGATACTGGTGGCTAGATACTGGTGGCTAGATACTGTCTGGATACTGGTGGCTAGATACTGGTGGCTAGATACTGGTGGCTAGATACTGTCTGGATACTGGTGGCTAGATACTGTCTGGATACTGGTGTCTAGATACTGTCTGGATACTGGTGTCTAGATACTGTCTGGATACTGGTGGCTAGATACTCTCTGGATACTGGTGGCTAGATACTGTCTGGATACTGGTGGCTAGATACTGGTGGCTAGATACTGTCTGGATACTGGTGGCTAGATACTGGTGGCTAGATACTGTCTGGATACTGGTGGCTAGATACTCTCTGGATACTGGTGGCTAGATACTCTCTGGATACTGGTGGCTAGATACTGGTGGCTAGATACGTACTTGATACTGGTGGCTAGATACTGTCTGGATACTGGAGGCTAGATACTGTCTGAATACTGGTGGCTAGATACTGTCTGGATACTGGTGGCTAGATACTGTCTGGATACTGGTGGCTAGATACTGTCTGGATACTGGTGTCTAGATACTGTCTGGATACTGGTGGCTAGATACTGTCTGGATACTGGTGGCTAGATACTGTCTGGATACTGGTGTCTAGATACTGTCTGGATACTGGTGGCTAGATACTGTCTGGATACTGGTGGCTAGATACTGTCCGGATACTGGTGTCTAGATACTGTCTGGATACTGGTGGCTAGATACTGTCTGGATACTGGTGTCTAGATACTGTCTGGATACTGATGGCTAGATACTGTCTGGATACTGGTGGCTAGATACTGGTGGCTAGATACTGGTGGCTAGATACTGTCTGGATACTGGTGGCTAGATACTGGTGGCTAGATACTGGTGGCTAGATACTGTCTGGATACTGGTGGCTAGATACTGTCTGGATACTGGTGTCTAGATACTGTCTGGATACTGGTGTCAAGATACTGTCTGGATACTGGTGGCTAGATACTCTCTGGATACTGGTGGCTAGATACTGTCTGGATACTGGTGGCTAGATACTGGTGGCTAGATACTGTCTGGATACTGGTGGCTAGATACTGATGAATAGATAATGTCTGGATACTGGTGGCTAGATACTCTCTGGATACTGGTGGCTAGATACTCTCTGGATACTGGTGGCTAGATACTGGTGGCTAGATACTGTCTGGATACTGGTGTCTAGATACTGTCTGGATACTGGTGGCTAGATACTGTCGGGATACTGGTGGCTAGATACTGTCTGGATACTGGTGGCTAGATACTGTCCGGATACTGGTGTCTAGATACTGTCTGGATACTGGTGGCTAGATACTGTCTGGATACTGGTGTCTAGATACTGTCTGGATACTGGTGGCTAGATACTGTCTGGATACTGGTGGCTAGATACTGTCTGAATACTGGAGGCTAGATACTGTCTGGTTACTGGTTGCTAGATACTGGTGGCTAGATACTGTCTGGATACTGGTGGCTAGATACTGGTGGCTAGATGCTGTCTGGATACTGGTGGCTAGATACTGGTGGCTAGATACTGTCTGGATACTGGTGGCTAGATACTGGTGGCTAGATACTGGTGGCTAGATACTGTCTGGATACTGGTGGCTAGATACTGTCTGGATACTGGTGGCTAGATACTGTCTGGATACTGGTGGCTAGATACTGTCTGGATACTGGTGGCTAGATACTGTCTGAATACTGGAGGCTAGATACTGTCTGGTTACTGGTTGCTAGATACTGTCTTGATACTGGAGGCTAGATACTGGTGGCTACATACTGTCTGGATACTGGTGGCTAGATACTGGTGGCTAGATACTGTCTGGATACTGGTGGCTAGATACTGTCTGGATACTGGTGGCTAGATGCTGGTGGCTAGATACTGTCTGGATACTGATGGCTAGATACTGTCTAGATACTGGTGGCTAGATACTGTCTGGATACTGGTGGCTAGATACTCTCTGGATACTGGTGGCTAGATACTGTCTGGATATGTTTGGCTAGATACTGTCTGGATCCTGGTGGCTAGATACTGTCTGGATACAGGTGGCTAGATACTGTCTGGATACTGGTGGCTAGATACTGTCTGGATACTGGTGGCTAGCGGCTGTGACTGTAGGAGAGGCTGACAGACAAACATCAGAGTGCTTCAAGTAACAGGCATCAGGTAGATGAATGGGCCAATAACCCGAACCGTTTCTGGTTCCGATTCACAGCAGACTAGGTGTACAATCTGTCGACGTACCCTTGAGGAAGGCACTTAACCATTATTGCTCCTGTGAGTCGCTCTGGATAAGGGCGTCTGTTAAATTAATAAAATGTAGAGGCATGGGAAGGTGGAGTCTGGGTTTGAGCCAGACTGGTACGTGGTAGTAGACCTCTGATGGGGCATGCTTTATTCATCCTCTTTTTGAAAAGCAGGATGCAAGTTTGATGAATTCATGCCAAGAGTATGGCTGATGAATGCCAAAAGTATTTTATTTTACCTTTGTTTAAGGAGGCAAGTCAGTTAAGATCAAATTCTTATTTTCACTGACGGCCAAGGAACAGAGCAGTGGTTTAGCATAGTGTTTAACTGTGATGTAACATAGTGTAGAGCTGTGGTATAATGTATTTTAGCGCTGTGGTATAATGTATTTTAGCGCTGTGGTATAATGTATTGTAGAGCTGTGGTATAATGTATTTTAGAGCTGTGGTTTAATGTATTGTAGAGCTGTGGTATAATGTATTTTAGAGCTGTGGTTTAATGTATTGTAGATCTGTGGTATAACGCAGTGTAGAGATGTGGTTTAACGTAGTGTAGAACTTAAAAACACCATACATCAAGACACTCCAGACAGAAATAGTCTCTCTCTCTCTCTCTTTTCCCTATTCCCCTGTTTCTCCGGTCCCCAGAAGCCTCTTTGATGGACCATTTTGAGTCCTTAATAGCAACCACAAATTCCTGGCTGCTTCAGCTTCCACAAGAGACTAGAACAATTTAGCAGAATCCATCTGAAAAGCTTAGCACAGATCCAAGATGGAGTAGCAGTAAACGTGTTTGTATTTGTCCTGTGTAAATATTCATTTATTTTTTAGTGTACATTTCAATATTGTTCAATCTCTTTTTTCCATTTTCAGATTAAATATACCTTCGTGCAACCCGCATCGCCCAATGTGTTACGGATCTGCTGTTTTTTATACCTTAAAACTTGAACATCCATCAGAAGCTAGCCATCAGGAGCTAGCCAGCTAATTAGCTACTAGCTATTTAGTAATTGTTAGCCACTGCTAGCTGTCTTTACCTTCAGCTCAGACACCAGCCGCTTTATCCCGGATAATACCTGCCAATCTGCACAGTGCGATATCAGCCCTGAGCATATCAGACTGCTTTTTCCCCACTACATCACCGGATTCCTGCCGCAAGCTCTGGACGATCACACCGCACCGGATCATCGCAGATAGCTAGCTGGTACCCAGTGGCTATTGTGGCTAACGCCCTTGTCCAAAAGCAAGCACCAGTTAGCCTTGAGCTAGCCTCGAGCTATGCCCATCTCCATCAAATGAAGTACACCAACTACAATGCCTCTCTTGCCGATTGGCCTGGACCTTTTGTCGACACAGAGCCATGCTGATCCATCACGACTGGTCTGCTGACATAATTCTGTCAATGTGCTCTCCCCCGGCTTCTGCGTCGTGGATGTCGGTGAAGACCCATCTGCTAGCCCAGGCCCGCTAACTTTCTGAATGCCGTGTCTCCCGCTCACCTAGCGTAGTAATCGACTACTGAACGGCTCCCTGTTTCATCTATTGCTACTCATTGATCACTCGACTACACAGCTGATGCCTACTGGACTGTTCATTAACACGGTACTTCATTAACACGGTACACTACTATTTTGTTCATCTGTCGGCCCCAGCCTCAAACTCAGGCCCTGTGTGTAGCAAACTGACCCGCTCTGCCCATTCATCGCCATTGACCCGTTGTTGTAGCTCTTAGCTCTCCCAATAAACACCTGTGATTGATTTATGCCTTTTTCTAATGTCAACATGCCTTGTTTAGGGTAGCTCTCATTGTTTTATTTGAATGCGGAGCCCCTAGTCCCACTCAACATGCTTCAGATAGCTCCTTTGGCCCACCCCCCACACATGCTGAGACCGCACCTAGCTTAACTGGCACCTCCAGAGATGCAACCTCTCTCATCATCACTCAATGCCTAGGTTTACCTCCACTGTATCGCACCCTACCATACCCTAGTCTGTACATTATGCCCTGAATCTATCCTACCACGCCCAGAAATCTGCTCCTTTTATTCTCTGTCCCAAACGCACTAGACGACCAGTTCTTATAGCCTTTAGCCGTACCCTCTTCCTACTCATCCTCTGTTCCTCTGGTGATGTAGAGGGTAACCCAGTCCATGTATCCCCAAGTACTACACCTATTCCCCAGGCGCTCTCATTTGTTGACTTTTGTAACCGTAAATGCCTTGGTTTCATGCATGTTAACATTAGAAGCCTCCTCCCTAAGTTTGCTTTAGCACACTCCATTAACCCTGATGTCCTTGCCGTGTCTGAATCCTAGCTTAGGAAGGCCACCAACAATTCAGAAATTTCCATCCCCAATTACAACATTTTCCATCAAGATAGAACTGCTAAAGGGGGCGGAGTTGCAATCTACTGTAGAGATAGCCTGCAGAGTTTTGTCATACTATTCAGGTCTATGCCCAAACAGTTCCAGCTTCTACTTTAAAAAAATACAAATAAGTCCCTCACTGTTGCCGCTTGTTATAGACCCCCCTCAGCTTCCAGCTGTGCCCTAGACATCATATGTGAACTGATTGCCCTCGATCTATCTTCAGAGTTCGTATTGTTAGATGACCTATACTGGGATATGCTTAACACAGCGCCCGTCCTACAATCTAAGTTAGATACCCTCAATCTCACAACAATTTATCAATGAACCTACCAGGTACAACCCCAAATCCGTAAACATAGGCACCCTCATAGATATCATCCTGACCAACTTGCCCTCGAAATACATTTCTGCTGGTTTCAACCAGGATCTCAGCAATCACTGCCTCATTGCCTGCGTCCATTATGGGTCCGCGGTCAAACGACCACTCCTCATCACTGTCAAACTCGCCCTAAAACACTTCTGCGAGCAGGCCTTTCTAATCAACCTAGCCCGGGTATCCTGGCCCGGGTATATTGACCTCATCCCGTCAGTAGAGGATGCCTGGTTGTTCTTTAAAAGTGCTTTCCTCACCATCTTAAATAAGCATGCCCCTTTCAATTTTTTTAAAACTAAGAACAGATATACCCCCTGGTTCACTCCAGACTGCCCTTGATCAGCACAAAAACATCCCATGGCGGACTGCACGAGCATCGAATAGTCACCGTGATATGCAACTTTTCAGGGTAGTCAGGAACCAATATACAGAGTCAGTTAGGAAAGCAAGAGGTAGCTTTTTCAAAGAGAAATTTGCTTCCTGCAGCACTAAATTCAAAACATTTTGGGACACTGTAAAGTCCAAGAAGAATAAGAGCACCTCTCCCACATCCCAGCTGCCCACTGCACTGAGGCTAGGAAACAAAGTCACCACCGATAAACACACGATAATCAAGAATTTCAATAAGCATTTCTCAACGGCTGGCCATGCTTTCCACCTGGCTACCCCAACCCCGGCCAACAGCTCTGCACCCCCTGCAGCAACTGGCCCAAGCCCAGCTTCTCCTTCACCCAAAACCAGACAGCTGATGTTTTGATAGAGCTGCAAAATCTGGATCCCTACATATCACCTGGGCTAGACAATCTCTCTTCCTAAATTTATCCGCCGCCATTGTTGCAACCCTATTACTAGTCTGTTCAACCTCTCTTTCGTCTGAGATTCCCAAAGATTGGAAAGGGGCCACGATCATCCCCCTCTTCAAAGGGGAGACACTCTAGACCCAAACTGTTACAGACCTATATCCATCCTGCCCTAGCTTTCTAAAATCTTTGAAAGCCAATGGAACAAACAGATCATCGCCAATTTCGACTCCCACCATACCTTCTCCGCTATGCAATCTGGTTTCAGAGCAGGTCATGGGTGCAGCTCAGCCACGCGCAAGGTCCTAAACAATATCATAACCGCCATCGATAAAAGACAGTACTGTGCAGCTGTCTTCATATCAAATCAAATCAAGTTTATTTTATATAGCCCTTCGTACATCAGCTAATATCTCGAAGTGCTGTACAGAAACCCAGCCTAAAACCCCAACAGCAAGCAATGCAGTTGTAGAAGCACAGTGGCTAGGAAAAACTCCCTAGAAAGGCCAGTACCTAGGAAGAAACCTAGAGAGGAACCAGGCTATGAGGGGTGGCCAGTTCTCTTCTGGCTGTGCCGGGTGGAGATTATAACAGAACATGGCCAAGATGTTCAAAATGTTCATAAGTGACAAGCATGGTCAAATAATAATCAGGAATAAATGTCAGTTGGCTTTTCATAGCCGATCATTAAGAGTTGAAAACAGCAGGTCTGGGACAGGTAGGGGTTTCATAACCACAGGCAGAACAGTTGAAACTGGAATAGCAGCAAGGCCAGGTGGACTGGGGACAGCAAGGAGTCATCATGCCCTGTATTCCTGACGTTTAGTCCTAGGGCTCAGGTCCTCCGAGAGAGAGAAAGAAAGAGAGAAGGAGAGAATTAGAGAGAGCCAAGATGTTCAAAATGTTCATAAATGACAAGCATGGTCAAATAATAATCAGGTATAAATGTCAGTTGGCTTTTCATAACCGATCATTAAGAGTTGAAAACAGCAGGTCTGGGACAGGTGGCGGTTCCATAACCGCAGGCAGAACAGTTGAAACTGGAACAGCAGCACGGCCAGGTGGACTGGGGACAGCAAGGAGTCATCATGCACGGTAGTCCTGACGTATGGTCCTAGGGCTCAAGTTCTCCGAGAGAGCGAAAGAAAGAGAAAATGAGAGAATTAGAGAGAGCATACTTAAATTCACACAGGACACTGGATAAGATAGGAGAAGTGCTCCAGATATAACCAACTGACCCTAGCCCCCCGACACATAAACTACTGCAGCATAAATACTGGAGGCTGAGACAGGAGGGGTCAGGAGACACTGTGGCCCCTTCCGATGATACCCCCGGACAGGGCCAAACAGGAAGGATATAACCCCACCCACTTTGCCAAAGCACAGCCCCCGCACCACTAGAGGGATATCTTCAACCACCAACTTACAATCCTGAGACAAGGCCGAGTATAGCCCACAAAGATCTCCACCACAGCACAAACCAAGTGGGGGCGCCAACCCAGACAGGAAGATCACGTCAGTAATTCAACCCTCTAAAGTGACGCACCCCTCCTAGGGACGGCATGAAAGACCACCAGTAAGCCAGTGACTCAGCCCCTGTAATAGGGTTAGAGGCAGAGAATCCCAGTGGAGAGAGGGGAACCGGCCAGGCAGAGACAGCAAGGGCGGTTCGTTGCTCCAAAGCCTTTCCGTTCACCTTCACACTCCTGGGCCAGACTACACTCAATCATATGACCTACTGAAGAGATAAGTCTTCAGTAAAGACTTAAAGGTTGAGACCGAGTCTGCGTCTCTCACATGGGTAGGCAGACCGTTCCTTAAAAATTGAGATTTATAGGAGAAAGCCCTGCCTCCAGCTGTTTGCTTAGAAATTCTAGGGACAATTAGGAGGCCTGCGTCTTGTGACCTTAGCGTACGTGTAGGTATGTATGGCAGGACCAACTCGGAAAGATAGGTAGGAGCAAGCCCATGTAACGCTTTATAGGTTAACAGTAAAACCTTGAAATCAGCCCTTGCCTTAACAGGAAGCCAGTGTAGGGAAGCTAGCACTGGAGTAATATGATCACATTTCTTGGTTCTAGTCAGGATTCTAGCAGCCGTATTTAGCACTAACTGAAGTTTATTTAGTGCTTTATCCGGGTAGCCGGAAAGCAGAGCATTGCAGTAGTCTAACCTAGAAGTAACAAATGCATGGATTAATTTTTCAGCATCATTTTTGGACAGAAAATGTCTGATTTTTGCAATGTTACGTAGATGGAAAAAAGCTGTCCTTGAAACAGTCTTGATATGTTCGTCAAAAGAGAGATGAGGGTCAAGAGTAACGCCGAGGTCCTTCACAGTTTTATTTGAGAAGACTTTACAACCATCAAGATTAATTGTCAGATTTAATAGAAGATCTCTTTGTTTCTTGGGACCTAGAACAAGCATCTCTGTTTTGTCCGAGTTTAAAAGTAGAAAGTTTTCAGCCATCCACTTCCTTATGTCTGAAACACAGGCTTCTAGCGAGGGCAATTTTGGGGCTTCACCAGGTTTCATTGAAATGTACAGCTGTGTGTCATCCGCATAGCAGTAAAAGTTAACATTATGTTTTCGAATAACATCCCCAAGAGGTAGAATATATAGTGAAAACAATAGTGGTCCTAAAACGGAACCTTGAGGAACACCGAAATGTACAGTTGATTTGTCAGAGGACAAACCATTCACAGAGACAAACATATCTTTCCGACAGATAAGATCTAAACCAGGCCAGAACTTGTCCGTGTAGACCAATTTGGGTTTCCAGTCTCTCCAAAAGAATGTGGTGATCGATGATGTCAAAGGCAGCACTAAGGTCTAGTAGCATGAAGACAGATGCAGAGCCTCTGTTTGACGCCATTAACTTCTTATGGCTGCAAGGCAAAGTGTTGAGTAGCCAGTGAAATCGTGCCCATTTCAAACGGCCTCCTACTCAAATCTTGCTCGTACAATATGAATATTATTATTCTTTTTGGATAGAAAACACTTTCTAGTTTCTAAAAGAGTTGGAATTATTTCTCTGAGTGAAACAGAAGTCCTTCTGCAGCACTTTTCCTGACCAGGAAGTGAAGTGTCAGAAATCGATGCTCTTTTCAACTTGATGCCTATACATGGTCTTAACCTTTCACGAGTATCTACCCCGGGTCCGGGATCACCCCCCACCCCCCCCCCCCACACTGAGTAGCATAGCCTAGCATAGCGTCACAATTAAATAGTAGCATCTAAATATCATTAAATCACAAGTCCAAGACACCTAATGAAAGATACAGATCTTGTGAATAAAGCCACCATTTCAGATTTTTAAAATGTTTTACAGGGAAGACAAAATATGTAAATCTATTAGCTAACCACATTAGCAAAAGACACCACTTTTCTAACTCCATCAGTTTCTTACTCCATCAGGTGCTATCACAAATTCGGCTAAACTAAGATATTGATAGCCACTAACCAAGAAAAAAACTCATCAGATGACAGTCTGATAACATATTTATGGTATAGGATAGGTTTTGTTAGAAAAATGTGCATATTTCAGGTAGATATCATAGTTTACAATTGCACCCACCGTCACAAATGGACTAGAATAAATACATAGAGCAACGTGTTTACCTAATTACTAATCATCAAACATTTCGTAAAAATACACAGCATACACTAATCGAAAGACACAGATCCTGTGAATACAGACAATATTTCAGATTTTCTAAGTGTCTTACAGCGAAAACACAATAAATCGTTATATTAGCATACCACATTTGCAAACTTTACCAGAGCATTGATTCTAGCCAAAGAGAGCGATAGCGTAAACATCGCCAAAATATATTAATTTTTTCACTAACCTTCTCAGAATTCTTCAGATGACACCCCTGTAACATCACATTACAACATACATATACAGTTTGTTCGAAAATGTGCATATTTAGCCACCAAAATCATGGTTAGACAATGACAAAAGTTGCCCAGCTGGTCAGACAATGTCGTGCGCCATATTAGACAGTGATCTAGTCGTATACATAAATACTCATAAACGTGACTAAAAAATATAGGGTGGACAGCGATTGATAGACAATTTAATTCTTAATACAATCGCTGATTTACATTTTTTAAATTATCCTTACTTTTCAATACAATTTGCGCCAAGCGAAGCTACGTCTAAAAAGATGGCGTCATAAGCGATTAACATTTCTCGACAGAAACACGATTTATCATAATAAATTGTCCCTACTTTGAGCTGTTCTTCCATCAGAATCTTGGGCAAATAATCCTTTCTTGGGTCTAATTGTCTTTTGGTCGAAAGCTGTCCTCTTGCCATGTAGAAATGCCCATTGCGTTCGGCATGAACTGGAACCGTGCCCAGAGATTCACAGTATCTCAGAAATAAATGTCCCAAAATCGCACTAAACGGATATAAATTGCTATAAAACGGTTTAAATTAACTACCTTATGATGTTTTTAACTCCTATAACGAGTAGAAACATGACCGGAGAAATATAACTGGCTACACTAATGCTTGGAAAAAGAGCAGGTCGGTGTCCACCGCGCGCCCGACGCATCTGGAAAAGAGTTCCTACCTACACGTGTTTTTGTTTTATAGGGGCTGTGATTGCGCAATCGATACCATTCAAATCGTCATCACGTAAAGGCATCCAGGGGAAGACGTAAGCAGTGTCCGTATCCTAATAGTGTTCACAGTGGCCTTTAAACTGACTCCAGATCAGGGGCCAAAATGTGTGAAATCTGACTCCATGTCAGGGAAATTGCTGTAGAATGAGTTCTGTTCCACTCAGAGACAAAATTCCAACGCCTATAGAAACTAGAGACTGTTTTCTATCCAATAATATTAATAATATGCATATTGTACGATAAAGAATTTAGTAGGAAGCCGTTTAATCTGTAATGCAATTATGCTAATGAGAAAACAGCACCCCCTGTAGTCACAAGAAGTTAACATTTAGGAGTCTGCTGACACTCTATGCGCCTTCCTATTGGTGTAAAGAGGATGTCAGAGAAGACATTTTTTTGCTCCTCTTGGTCTGTGGTGGAAAAAGAACGATTTCTTTGACGTGACGGTCCACTTCCGGTACTCTGAAGGAAGTGGGATTGACTTCTGTTTTGCCTTGGTAACGAACGGCTAACGTCTCAGTTAGCGGCTAACGTCTCCTCAGTTAGGTGGTTAACTGATTTTTGTCCTCTGACGTCCTTGGGTAGGCAGAAGGAGTCTGGAAGGGCATCAAGGAATTTTTGTGTTGTCTGAGTATTTATAGCACGACTTTTGATGCTCCTTGGTTGGGGTCTGAGCAGATTATTTGTTGCGATTGCAAACGTAATAAAATGGTGGTCCGATAGTCCAGGATTATGAGGAAAAACATTAAGATCTACAACATTTATAGATGGCCACGCCCATGGCCACGCCCCCCACCTCCTAAGTCCCATTTTGTTCCAGAAAAAAACCCTGTCATCTAGCTGAGGGTTGAAGGAGCTGCTTATACATTATGCATTCCTTTCTTCCGCTCTGCAGCGACAGAGGGCCTTTCAATCATGCATGAGAAGAGGATGAATGATGGAAGTCTGCAAGAGAGAGAGAGAGATAGGGAAGAGAGGGAAGAGACAGAGAGAGAGAGGGAAGAGAGGGAAGAGAGAGAGAGGAAAGAGAGGGTAGAGAGAGAGAGAGAGAGAGAGAGAGAGAGAGAGAGAGAGAGAGAGAGAGAGAGAGAGAGAGAGAGAGAGAGAGAGAGAGAGAGAGAGAGAGAGAGAGAGAGAGAGAGAGAGAGAGAGAGAGAGAGAGAGAGAGAGAGAGAGAGGGAAGAAAGGGAAGAGAGGGAAGAGAGGACAGAGAGAAGAGAGAGACAGAGAGGGAAGAGAGGGAAGAGAGGGGAGAGAGAGAGAGGGAAGAGGGAAGAGGGAAGAGAAAGAGGGAAGAAAGAGAGAGAGAGAGGGAAGAGAGAGAGAGGAGAGGGAAGACGCTGTGGCCCGTGACTTTGTGTTCCTCGTCGTCTGTGTTCTCTTTTATCTCGTGGAAGATGAGAGAGATTCGCTATCACACAACCCACTGCTTTATCACAAACATCAAGAATAGGAATAAATAGACAGTGTTATTCTGCCAACCGCTACAGAACCGGGTTTTATATTCACCAGGACAGAACATGCTAAAGAAGTCCCTCGCGTCAATCTGAGATATGGAAAAGAATAATAGTATTCTCTGCCTTCAGGTCTCCTTTATATAGATAAGACTGTAACATTTGTACAACGCTGTCCTAATGGGGTATCTTTTCTAAGATACAGAAATATAGAGCTCTTTACAGCTTGTCCAACCTAATCCATCCGTTCAGCCTACTAAATGCCACACTATGCTGTAACGTTGTCATTGTTGTCCGACTTTGTAGTCCTAATTGGTGGACTACACACACACACACACACACACACACACACACACACACACACACACACACACACACACACACACACACACACACACAAAAAACACAATATTCGACAACTGAAATTCTATTTATTTTCTGTGTAACTTTAAAATGTTGGTCTTAACAGTTCAGAAAGTCATCAAACTGGAAATGTTGGGGTCTAACGACTATGAGACAGTCAGTTCTGGGACGCGTTCAGTTTGATTGGACATTTGCTATGTTGCACCGAACGAACGCTTGTACTGAACGACACCTTCCCACCAAAAGTTCATCAACGTTCTTCAACAGACCTTGATTTGCCTACATTTGTTTCATTTGGTGGGTGTGGCTTAAAGCAATGCGTGACGTATTTAAAGGGGAGCGGTGCATTTTCAAGCCACAACTCATCTCCTCCACCGTTTTTTCAATTGGTCGTTCACAGAACAGCAACATTTCAGTTTAAAGCTGCAACATGTCACTTTTTGGGCCACCTGAACAAATTCATATAGAAATGTGTCTTATAGATCTGTCATTCTAATTGAAAGCAATTTTAAGTAGTGGGGAAACTGTTCTATATGCACTACTTCTAGACTTCCCTTTCATAAGTTTAGTTTATGCTTCTTTTGCATTTGGTTTTCTACACCAGCTTCAAACTTTTGAAAAAAAAAATGTGTTTATGGAAAATATTTTTCACTGTAGTACAATGATTCTCTTCACTATACTTGCTTGTTGTGTCACATAGTGTAACGGCAGTCCTCCTCCTCTTCATCTGAAGAGGAGGAGTATTGAGGGAACCAAGGCGCAGCGTAGTGAAATGACATATTTATTGAACAAAACACGAACTTGACTAAACTAACAAAAACAACAAACGGTGTAGACAGACCTAGACGACGTACTTACATAAAACAAGAAAAAACGCACGAATAGGAACATAGGCTACACAAACCGAAAACAGTCCCGCGTGGTGTAGAGACACAGACACGGAAGACAATCACCCACAACGAACACTGTGACAACGCCTACCTAAATATGACTCTTAATTAGAGGAACGCCAAACACCTGCCTCTAATTAAGAGCCATACCAGGCAACCCAAAACCAACACAGAAACAGAAAACATAGAATGCCCACCCAACCTCACGTCCTGACCAACTAACACACATAACAAACTAACAGAAATAGGTCAGGAACGTGACACATAGACTGAAATTAAGTGAACTATTAAAACTGTCAACCAGGAAATCTTTAATCGAACGTTACATTACGTTTTTTCGTACTGAACGCAGCCCTGGCAACTTTTCTTCTCCAAAATCTATTAACATGTAATTATGGTGACACCATTAAAATATAATTTACCCCTTCCAAAAATATACGAAACAACATATTTGTCCATATTATCAGGTATGCTGTTAGCAATTAAGCACTATCACCTGTAAGCCCAACTGATGCAGCTTAGTGGCTGGAAATAAATAGGCTGAAGCATGGGGTGCCCATCTGTATTTGTGCTAATCATTAGCTAGATCACTGCTTCCCATCACGGGGGAACATCCTAGTGGTGACTGTTTAGCAGTCTGATTGTTTCTCAGTTTCTCAGTCCCAGCTTTGATACACCTGTACAGTTTCTCAGTCTCAGCTTTGATACACCTGCACTGTTTCTCAGTTTCTCAGTCCCAGCTTTGATACAACTGTACTGTTTCTCAGTCCCAGATTTGATACACCTGTACTGTTTCTCAGTTTCTCCGTCCCAACTTTGATACACCTGTACTGTTTCTCAGTTTCTCAGTCCCAGATTTGATACACCTGTACTGTTTCTCAGTTTCTCAGACCCAGCTTTGATACACCTGTACTGTTTCTCAGTTTCTCAGTCCCAGCTTTGATACACTTGTACTGTTTCTCAGTCTCTCAGTCCCAGCTTTGATACACCTGTACTGTTTCTCAGTTTCTCAGTCTCTCAGTCCCAGCGTTGATACACCTGTACTGTTTCTCAGTCTCTCAGTCCCAGCTTTGATACACCTGTACTGTTTCTCAGTCTCTCAGTCCCAGCTTTGATACACCTGTATTGTGAGGTATTCCAGATCGGGACAACAAAAGGACTTGAGTTCCTGTATGTTTCAACAATCACACCATGAGTTGTTAATCATGAAACAAATCATGAATCATGAAACTCCTCCTTTCTTTTTCCAATAGAGTTATTTCTCCCTGTCCGCGCAAAGGAATGACAGGAAGAATGGACTGAATGGACAGGGACAATATATTTGGAGAGAGACAATGATTCTGTGAAACATTGTATCTCTGGAAGGAGATCCTCGCCCTGAGCTCACCTACTTCATTGTCCAGGGACTGAACATTTGCGAGTAATATACTCAGATGCGGTGGAAGATGTGACTAAGGCCCCGCTTCTTTATCTTCTCCAACTACGACGTTTCGGTTCAAACCCCGGGATGATTAAAGCTGTCTCGGGTTCAAATCAAAGGATCCAGGTCTGGGAAGTCTAATTTCTGCTCTAATTTCTGTTGAGTGACTGCATATCTAATATCCAAATGTTATTTACGGCTGCAGGTAATAATATAAGCAACGTTTTACAAGAAAATTGTACGTGAAATAACACCCCCAAAAAACACCACAATGTTGTCTAGGAGCTAGAAACAGTGTGACCGTGATCTGTTGGCATCATCTCTTCTTTCGGAAGATGGTTCTGGAAGGATTCTTAGGATCATTACTAGGTTGCGTAAACATGATGAGAGATTTTCCTCCCACAATTTTGGCCTTCAAATCTTTTTTCAAAACATAAATTAGGAGGATAGGTTGCTGGTGCTGCTAGTCAGAATCGGTGAGACAGGCAGGCTGCCTCTGACTGGGGAGAGAAACAGGCATGAGGGATTCAGAGAAACAACTCTAATTCTGTAGCCTAATAGAAACCAGTTGTTTCAACGTTTATAATATGACCAAAGATTGTCTGTTAACTCACTAAATTTTGCCCATTATAACCATTACCGATTATCACTCGTTTTGTGAAACAGTGAAGTGCCTTCTCATTAAAAACTCTGTATTTAAAAAATATAATTTTCTATTTTAATCTTATTTGTGCTTATGAATTTGCCATGTTAAATGTGACCGTTTGTTCTTTATTTGTTACAAGTTAGCTCACAGAGGGAAAAGGGTTCGTTAAGAAGAGAGAGAGAGAGAGAGAGAGAGAGAGAGAGAGAGAGAGAGAGAGAGAGAGAGAGAGAGAGAGAGAGAGAGAGAGAGAGAGAGAGAGAGAGAGAGAGAGAGAGAGAGAGAGAGATCAGTTTGAGGGAGAGAATAAGGGAGAGAGGTATCAGTTTGAGGGAGAGAATGAGGCAGGGAGAGAGGTATCAGTTTGAGGGAGAGAATAAGGCAGGGAGAGAGGTATCAGTTTGAGGGAGAGAATAAGGGAGGGGGAGAGGTATCAGTTTGAGGGAGAGAATAAGGCAGGGAGAGAGGTATCAGTTTGAGGGAGAGAATAAGGGAGGGAGAGAGGTATCAGTTTGAGGGAGAGAATAAGGCAGGGAGAGAGGTATCAGTTTGAGGGAGAGAATAAGGCAGGGAGAGAGAGAGAGAAAGAGAGAGAGAGAAGCCAGTGCTCTGTTCTCCTTACAAGCCTTCCTCAACTTTTTTTCCCTTCACAAACCACGGCCTCTAAGAACCAGGCCAAAACAAAAGCATAATTGGTGGGGGGGGGGAGGTCCAATCATAAAATGTGGGAATTGAATAGTACTGTTTAGTGTAAACCAGTAGCTACGATGGGAAAATCATTTCCATTAAAATCATCATGGTTTATAATTGAGGGGGTCAAATTGGCATGTTTCTAGTATTGAGGTGGGGGCGCATGAGCCCCCTTGTCCACCCTACAAGTTTCTCGCCTGAATACAACACTTCAATACTGAAATTGCTTCAGGAGCTTAGTCACTTGTTGCCCCTGGGATGAATAGATTTCCATATTTCTTCTCCCACAACCGTTTATCACAGTCTTTGACAATCACTGCGGCACTAATTTTGGAACCTTGATGTCATTTTTCCAAACTCTAGACACAAAACTCACAACCGATGATCAAAATGCAAATTTGTCAAAACTCTAACACGTTTTCCAGTTGCTTGGATACAATACACATAAAGCTAAGATAATTTGTTCATTGAACTAAAATCACTAAAATCATTCAAAATGACAGAACTTAACATCAAAGTGTTACCATTTCAAAATGCAATTGACACATTACATCTGACATGACTGTCAATTGATTCAACGGCTCAAAATGATGAGTAACTGTTGCGTTACTCTTAATGCAGAGTTTTACGGAAACTGACAAACAATATTCCATGTTTAGATCATGAACGTTTCAGGATAATGAGATCCATTGAAACCAATTACCGTGGAACATGAACCAATTGGACTACATTATCTATGGATGTAATATTTCATTATCATTCTTTATCAGACACTGTTTCTATGGTCCCATGTACCACTTTTCCAGACCAGGTTTACAGAATTTACATTACTGTACACTCACCGGTCACTCTTTTAGGTACACATATCTAGTACTGTGTAGGACCCCCTTTTGCCTCCACAACAGCCTGAATTATTCACGGTGTCGTACGGTACAGTTTTTTACAATCACTTTGGCACTAATTTCAGAACCTTTTGGTCATTTTTCAAAAACTATGGACACAAAACTCAAAAGGCTTATCACTGTGTAGTTGTTCGTACAATCATTAAATACTGTAGCACAAAATAGGTGACACATGTTCGGGATTCGCCCGAAGATTCTTCCCAAGGTGTTTGGTTAATGAAAATATCCATTGTGATGTGGATGAGAACCTGTGGCCAAATCCACAAGACAGGGTTGATGGAAATATAGAAGTACAGTAATCAATCCGTTGTTTCTCTTTTTACAGTAAGAAAGGTGAGGAACACTGCAGTTGATGTTTTACAGTAAGCCAGGTGAGGAACACTGCAGTTGATGTTTTACAGTAAGCCAGGTGAGGAACACTGCAGTTGATGTTTTACAGTAAGCCAGATGAGGAACACTGCAGTTGATGTTTTACAGTAAGCCAGGTGAGGAACACTGCAGTTGATGTTTTACAGTAAGCCAGGTGAGGAACACTGCTGTTGATGTTTTACAGTAAGCCAGGTGAGGAACACTGTAGTTGATGTTTTACAGTAAGCCAGGTGAGGAACACTGCAGTTGACGTTTTACAGTAAGCCAGGTGAGGAACACTGCAGTTGATGTTTTACAGTAAGCCAGGTGAGGAACACTGCAGTTGATGTTTACCAGTAAGCCAGATGAGGAACACTGCAGTTGATGTTTTACAGTAAGCCAGGTGAGGAACACTGCAGTTGATGTTTTACAGTAAGCCAGGTGAGGAACACTGTAGTTGATGTTTTACAGTAAGCCAGGTGAGGAACACTGTAGTTGATGTTTTTACAGTAAGCCAGGTGAGGAACACTGTAGTTGATATTTACAGTGAGCCAGGTGAGGAACACTGCAGTTGATGTTTTACAGTAGGCCAGGTGAGGAACACTGCAGTTGATGTTTTACAGTAAGCCAGGTGAGGAACACTGCAGTTGATGTTTTACAGTAAGCCAGGTGAGGAACACTGTAGTTGATGTTTTTACAGTAAGCCAGGTGAGGAACACTGTAGTTGATGTTTTACAGTAAGCCAGGTGAGGAACACTGCAGTCGACGTTTTACAGTAAGCCAGGTGAGGAACACTGCAGTTGACATTTTACAGTAAGCCAGGTGAGGAACACTGCAGATGACGTTTTACAGTAAGCCAGGTGAGGAACACTGCAGTTGACATTTTACAGTAAGCCAGGTGAGGAACACTGCAGTTGATATTTTACATTAAGCCAGGTGAGGAACACTGCAGTTGATGTTTTACAGTAAGCCAGGTGAGGAACACTGCAGTTCATGTTTTACAGTAAGCCAGGTGAGGAACACAGCAGTTGATGTTTTACAGTAAGCCAGGTGAGGAACACTGCAGTTGATGTTTTACAGTAAGCCAGGTGAGGAACACTGCTGTTGATGTTTTACAGTAAGCCAGGTGAGGAACAGTGCAGTTGATGTTTTACAGTAAGCCAGGTGAGGAACACTGTAGTTGATGTTTTTACAGTAAGCCAGGTGAGGAACACTGTAGTTGATGTTTTTACAGTAAGCCAGGTGAGGAACACTGTAGTTGATGTTTTTACAGTAAGCCAGGTGAGGAACACTGCAGTTGATGTTTTACAGTAAGCCAGGTGAGGAACACTGCAGTTGATGTTTTACAGTAAGCCAGGTGAGGAACACTGCAGTTGATGTTTTACAGTAAGCCAGGTGAGGAACACTGCAGTTGACATTTTACAGTAAGCCAGGTGAGAAACACTGCAGTTGATGTTTTACAATAAGCCAGGTGAGGAACACTGCAGTTGATGTTTTACAGTAAGCCAGGTGACGAACACTGCAGTTGACGTTTTACAGTAAGCCAGGTGAGGAACACTGCAGTTGACGTTTTACAGTAAGCCAGGTGAGGAACACTGCAGTTGACGTTTTACAGTAAGCCAGGTGAGGAACACTGCAGTTGACGTTTTACAGTAAGCCAGGTGAGGAACACTGCAGTTGATGTTTTACAGTAAGCCAGGTGAGGAACACTGCAGTTGATGTTTTACAGTAAGCCAGGTGAGGAACACTGCAGTTGATGTTTTACAGTAAGCCAGGTGAGGAACACTGCAGTTTACATTTTACAGTAAGCCAGGTGAGGAACACTGCAGTTGACGTTTTGCAGTAAGCCAGGTGAGGAACACTGCAGTTGACATTTTACAGTAAGCCAGGTGAGGAACACTGCAGTTGACGTTTTACAGTAAGCCAGGTGAGGAACACTGCAGTTGACGTTTTACAGTAAGCCAGGTGAGGAACACTGCAGTTAATGTTTTACAGTAAGCCAGGTGAGGAACACTGCAGTTGATGTTTTACAGTAAGCCAGGTGAGGAACACTGCAGTTGATGTTTTACAGTAAGCCAGGTGAGGAACACTGCAGTTGATGTTTTACAGTAAGCCAGGTGAGGAACACTGCAGTTGACGTTTTACAGTAAGCCAGGTGAGGAACACTGCATTTGATGTTTTACAGTAATCCAGGTGAGGAACACTGCAGTTGATGTTTTACAGTAAGCCAGGTGAGGAACACTGCAGTTGATATTTTACATTAAGCCAGGTGAGGAACACTGCGGTTGATGTTTTACAGTAAGCCAGGTGAGGAACACTGCAGTTGATGTTTTACAGTAAGCCAGGTGAGGAACACAGCAGTTGATGTTTTACAGTAAGCCAGGTGAGGAACACTGCAGTTGATGTTTTACAGTAAGCCAGGTGAGGAACACTGCAGTTGATGTTTTACAGTAAGCCAGGTGAAGAACACTGCAGGTGATGTTTTACAGTAAGCCAGGTGAGGAACACTGCAGTTGATGTTTTACAGTAAGCCAGGTGAGGAACACTGCAGTTGATGTTTTAGAGTAAGCCAGGTGAGGAACACTGCAGTTGATGTTTTACAGTAAGCCAGGTGAGGAACACTGCATTTGATGTTTTACAGTAAGCCAGGTGAGGAACACTGCAGTTGACATTTTACAGTAAGCCAGGTGAGAAACACTGCAGTTGATGTTTTACAATAAGCCAGGTGAGGAACACTGCAGTTGATGTTTTACAGTAAGCCAGGTGACGAACACTGCAGTTGATGTTTTACAGTAAGCCAGGTGAGGAACACTGCAGTTGATGTTTTACAGTAAGCCAGGTGAGGAACACTGCAGTTGACATTTTACAGTAAGCCAGGTGAGAAACACTGCAGTTGATGTTTTACAATAAGCCAGGTGAGGAACACTGCAGTTGATGTTTTACAGTAAGCCAGGTGACGAACACTGCAGTTGACGTTTTACAGTAAGCCAGGTGAGGAACACTGCAGTTGACGTTTTACAGTAAGCCAGGTGAGGAACACTGCAGTTGACGTTTTACAGTAAGCCAGGTGAGGAACACTGCAGTTGACGTTTTACAGTAAGCCAGGTGAGGAACACTGCAGTTGATGTTTTACAGTAAGCCAGGTGAGGAACACTGCAGTTGATGTTTTACAGTAAGCCAGGTGAGGAACACTGCAGTTGATGTTTTACAGTAAGCCAGGTGAGGAACACTGCAGTTGATGTTTTACAGTAAGCCAGGTGAGGAACACTGCAGTTGATGTTTTACAGTAAGCCAGGTGAGGAACACTGCAGTTTACATTTTACAGTAAGCCAGGTGAGGAACACTGCAGTTGACGTTTTGCAGTAAGCCAGGTGAGGAACACTGCAGTTGACATTTTACAGTAAGCCAGGTGAGGAACACTGCAGTTGACGTTTTACAGTAAGCCAGGTGAGGAACACTGCAGTTGACGTTTTACAGTAAGCCAGGTGAGGAACACTGCAGTTGATGTTTTACAGTAAGCCAGGTGAGGAACACTGCAGTTGATGTTTTACAGTAAGCCAGGTGAGGAACACTGCAGTTGATGTTTTACAGTAAGCCAGGTGAGGAACACTGCAGTTGATGTTTTACAGTAAGCCAGGTGAGGAACACTGCAGTTGATGTTTTACAGTAAGCGAGGTGAGGAACACTGCAGTTGATGTTTTACAGTAAGCCAGGTGAGGAACACTGCAGTTGACGTTTTACAGTAAGCCAGGTGAGGAATACTGCAGTTGACATTTTACAGTAAGCCAGGTGAGGAACACTGCAGTTGATATTTTACATTAAGCCAGGTGAGGAACACTGCGGTTGATGTTTTACAGTAAGCCAGGTGAGGAACACTGCAGTTGATGTTTTACAGTAAGCCAGGTGAGGAACACAGCAGTTGATGTTTTACAGTAAGCCAGGTGAGGAACACTGCAGTTGATGTTTTACAGTAAGCCAGGTGAGGAACACTGCAGTTGATGTTTTACAGTAAGCCAGGTGAGGAACACTGCAGTTGATGTTTTAGAGTAAGCCAGGTGAGGAACACTGCAGTTGATGTTTTACAGTAAGCCAGGTGAGGAACACTGCATTTGATGTTTTACAGTAAGCCAGGTGAGGAACACTGCAGTTGACATTTTACAGTAAGCCAGGTGAGAAACACTGCAGTTGATGTTTTACAATAAGCCAGGTGAGGAACACTGCAGTTGATGTTTTACAGTAAGCCAGGTGACGAACACTGCAGTTGACGTTTTACAGTAAGCCAGGTGAGGAACACTGCAGTTGACGTTTTACAGTAAGCCAGGTGAGGAACACTGCAGTTGACGTTTTACATTAAGCCAGGTGAGGAACACTGCAGTTGACGTTTTACAGTAAGCCAGGTGAGGAACACTGCAGTTGATGTTTTACAGTAAGCCAGGTGAGGAACACTGCAGTTGATGTTTTACAGTAAGCCAGGTGAGGAACACTGCAGTTGATGTTTTACAGTAAGCCAGGTGAGGAACACTGCAGTTGATGTTTTACAGTAAGCCAGGTGAGGAACACTGCAGTTGATGTTTTACAGTAAGCCAGGTGAGGAACACTGCAGTTTACATTTTACAGTAAGCCAGGTGAGGAACACTGCAGTTGACGTTTTGCAGTAAGCCAGGTGAGGAACACTGCAGTTGACATTTTACAGTAAGCCAGGTGAGGAACACTGCAGTTGACGTTTTACAGTAAGCCAGGTGAGGAACACAGCAGTTGATGTTTTACAGTAAGTCAGGTGAGGAACACTGCAGTTGACGTTTTACAGTAAGCCAGGTGAGGAACACTGCAGTTGACGTTTTACAGTAAGCCAGGTGAGGAACACTGCAGTTCATGTTGTACAGTAAGCCAGGTGAGGAACACTGCAGTTGATGTTTTACAGTAAGCGAGGTGAGGAACACTGCAGTTGATGTTTTACAGTAAGCCAGGTGAGGAACACTGCAGTTGATGTTTTACAGTAAGCCAGGTGAGGAACACTGCAGTTCATGTTGTACAGTAAGCCAGGTGAGGAACACTGCAGTTGATGTTTTACAGTAAGCGAGGTGAGGAACACTGCAGTTGATGTTTTACAGTAAGCCAGGTGAGGAACACTGCAGTTGATGTTTTACAGTAAGCCAGGTGAGGAACACTGCAGTTGATGTTTTACAGTAAGCCAGGTGAGGAACACTGCAGTTGATGTTTTACAGTAAGCCAGGTGAGGAACACTGCAGTTGATGTTTTACAGTAAGCCAGGTGAGGAACACTGCAGTTTACATTTTACAGTAAGCCAGGTGAGGAACACTGCAGTTGACGTTTTGCAGTAAGCCAGGTGAGGAACACTGCAGTTGACATTTTACAGTAAGCCAGGTGAGGAACACTGCAGTTGACGTTTTACAGTAAGCCAGGTGAGGAACACAGCAGTTGATGTTTTACAGTAAGTCAGGTGAGGAACACTGCAGTTGACGTTTTACAGTAAGCCAGGTGAGGAACACTGCAGTTGACGTTTTACAGTAAGCCAGGTGAGGAACACTGCAGTTCATGTTGTACAGTAAGCCAGGTGAGGAACACTGCAGTTGATGTTTTACAGTAAGCGAGGTGAGGAACACTGCAGTTGATGTTTTACAGTAAGCCAGGTGAGGAACACTGCAGTTGATGTTTTACAGTAAGCCAGGTGAGGAACACTGCAGTTGATGTTTTACAGTAAGCCAGGTGAGGAACACTGCAGTTGATGTTTTACAGTAAGCCAGGTGAGGAACGCTGCAGTTGACATTTTACAGTAAGACAGGTGAGGAACACTGCAGTTGACATTTTACAGTAAGCCAGGTGAGGAACACTGCAGTTGATGTTTTACAGTAAGCCAGGTGAGGAACACTGCAGTTGATATTTTACATTAAGCCAGGTGAGGAACACTGCAGTTGATGTTTTACAGTAAGCCAGGTGAGGAACACTGCAGTTGACCTTTAACTGTTGGTTATTTTCTTTCTTTTTTTCTTTGATTAAAAAAAACATATGTTGTGATTTTATTGTATTTCATTAATAAATGTCATATTTTGTTCAATGATTCCACTGTGTCTGTAGTATTCTCTCTACTAGTCCTTTTACAGTGATGTATTTACGTGTAGTAGCATAATGAAACATGTATCACATATTTTGTACTACAATATTTAACGATTGTACGAACAACGACACAGTGAAACTATCGGTATCTTGTGTGTGTCACGCCTTGACCTTAGAGATCCTTTTAATGTCTCTATTTTGGTTTGGTCAGGGTGTGAGTTGGGGTGGGCATTCTATGTTTTGTGTTCTATGTTTTCTATTTCTGTGTGTTTGCCCGGGTGTGGGTCTCAATCAGAGGCAGCTGTCTATCGTTGTCTCTGATTGAGAACCATACTTAGGTAACCTTTTCCCACCTGTGTTTTGTGGGTGGTTGTTTTCTGTTTTGTGTTGCTGCACCAGACAGGACTGTTTCGTGTTGCTGCACCAGACAGGACTGTTTTGTTTCGTTCATTCTCTATGTTATTTTGTTTAGTGTTCTGTTTTAATAAATTAACATGAACACTTACCACGCTGCGCTGTGGTCCGATGATTCCTCATCTTCAGACGACGAAAGTTACAGTGTGGGTGATCTAAATGAATGTTCCTATGGTATTTCATGATAAATAAGTTATTTGAACCAATGATTCTGCAAGTGCAAGGTTTCTTTAAAGATATGAATGCTCAATCCAATGTTTTGAACATTGGACAGTCTTTGTTATATGCGATGACCATTTTAGAGTTTTGAAAAATGACCACAAGGTTCTGAAATTAGTGCCGCAGTGATTGTTATAAACTGTAAAAGAAACTCTCATTACAAGGGTCCATTAGACAGATGATGTTCCCAACATATTTTCTCCCAAACATGTCAGCTGTTGAAGATCATGATGTAAATGCTATGGTTTAATCTCATTTTCCTTCTCCTGTGAGTGTGTGTGTTAGTGTGTGTGTTAGTGTGTGTGTGTGTGTTAGTGTTTGTGTGTGTTAGTGTTTGTGTGTGTGTGTGTGTGTGTGTGTGTGTGTGTGTGTGTGTGTTAGTGTGTGTTAGTGTTTGTGTGTGTTAGTGTGTTAGTGTGTGTGTGTGAGTGTGAGTGTGTATTAGTGTGTGTTAGTGTGTGTGTGTTAGTGTGTGTGTTAGTGTGTGTGTGTTAGTGTGTGTGTGTGTTAGTGTGTGTGTGTGTGTGTGTGTGTGTGTGTGTGTGTGTGTGTGTGTGTGTGTTAGTGCGTGTGTGTTTGTGTGTGTGTTAGTGCGTGTGTGTTTGTGTGTGTGTTAGTGCGTGTGTGTTTGTGTGTGTACCCACCACGTGATGTCAGATACAGTCATCATACAAACGTAACAATGACAGATTCAGATTATAATTGGTGCAAAGGAGAGGAGAGGCAATTCATCACTTTTTATTAAATCACCTGAAGACCGGTGTCTTTCCACCAATTAAGACTTCTCAAAGTCGAGAGATAATATCACAGCCTGGAGAAGAGAGCTGGGTGGAGGGAGATAGCATGTCTTCCTATGATAAACCAGTGTGACCTATAGAGATAGCATGTCTTCCTATGATAAACCCAGTGTGACCTATAGAGATAGCATGTCTTCCTATGATAAACCCAGTGTGACCTATAGAGATAGCATGTCTTCCTATGATAAACCAGTGTTATCTATAGAGATTTCATGTCTTCCTATGATAAACCAGTGTGACCTATAGAGATAGCATGTCTTCCTATGATAAACCAGTGTGACCTATAGAGATAGCATGTCTTCCTATGATAAACCCAGTGTGACCTATAGAGATAGCATGTCTTCCTATGATAAACCAGTGTTATCTATAGAGATAGCATGTCTTCCTATGATAAACCAGTGTTTTCTATAGAGATAGCATGTCTTCCTATGATAAACCAGTGTGACCTATAGAGATAGCATGTCTTCCTATGATAAACCAGTGTTATCTATAGAGATAGCATGTCTTCCTATGATAAACCCAGTGTGACCTATAGAGATAGCATGTCTTCCTATGATAAACCAGTGTTATCTATAGAGATAGCATGTCTTCCTATGATAAACCAGTGTTTTCTATAGAGATAGCATGTCTTCCTATGATAAACCCAGTGTGACCTATAGAGATAGCATGTCTTCCTATGATAAACCAGTGTTATCTATAGAGATAGCATGTCTTCCTATGATAAACCAGTGTTTTCTATAGAGATAGCATGTCTTCCTATGATAAACCAGTGTTTTCTATAGAGATAGCATGTCTTCCTATGATAAACCAGTGTGACCTATAGAGATAGCATGTCTTCCTATGATAAACCAGTGTGACCTATAGAGATAGCATGTCTTCCTATGATAAACCAGTGTTATCTATAGAGATAGCATGTCTTCCTATGATAAACCAGTGTGACCTATAGAGATAGCATGTCTTCCTATGATAAACCCAGTGTTATCTATAGAGATAGCATGTCTTCCTATGATAAACCAGTGTTATCTATAGAGATAGCATGTCTTCCAATGATAAACCAGTGTTATCTATAGAGATTTCATGTCTTCCTATGATAAATCCAGTGTGACATATAGAGATAGCATGTCTTCTTATGATAAACCAGTGTGACCTATAGAGATAGCATGTCTTCCTATGATAAACCCAGTGTTAACTATAGAGATAGCATGTCTTCCTATGATAAACCAGTGTGACCTATAGAGATAGCATGTCTTCCTATGATAAACCCAGTGTGACCTATAGAGATAGCATGTCTTCCTATGATAAACCAGTGTTATCTATAGAGATAGCATGTCTTCCTATGATAAACCAGTGTTACCTATAGAGATAGCATGTCTTCTTATGATAAACCAGTGTGACCTATAGAGATAGCATGTCTTCTTATGATAAACCAGTGTGACCTATAGAGATAGCATGTCTTAGAGATAGTTATTAGAATGATGATGTGTTACTGATAGCTAGTTATTATAATGAATGTGTTACTGATAGCTAGTTATTATAATGAATGTATTTCTGATAGCTAGTTATTATAATGAATGTGTTACTGATAGCTAGTTATTATAATGAATGTGTTACTGATAGCTAGTTATTATAATGATGACGTGTTTCTGATAGCTAGTTATTATAATGGTGTTACTGATAGCTAGTTATTATAATGAATGTGTTTCTGATAGCTAGTTATTATAATGAATGTGTTTCTGATAGCTAGTTATTATAATGATGATGTGTTACTGATAGCTAGTTATTATAATGATGTTTCTGATAGCTAGTTATTATAATGATGATGTGTTACTGATAGCTAGTTATTATAATGATGATGTGTTTCTGATAGCTAGTTATTATAATGGTGTTTCTGATAGCTAGTTATTATAATGATGATGTGTTTCTGATAGCTAGTTATTATAATGATGATGTGTTACTGATAGCTAGTTATTATAATGATGTTTCTGATAGCTAGTTATTATAATGATGATGTGTTACTGATAGCTAGTTATTATAATGATGATGTGTTACTGATAGCTAGTTATTATAATGATGATGTGTTTCTGATAGCTAGTTATTATAATGATGATGTGTTACTGATAGCTAGTTATTATAATGATGATGTGTTTCTGATAGCTAGTTATTATAATGGTGTTACTGATAGCTAGTTATTATAATGGTGTTTCTGATAGCTAGTTATTATAATGATGATGTGTTTCTGATAGCTAGTTATTATAATGATGATGTGTTACTGATAGCTAGTTATTATAATGATGTTTCTGATAGCTAGTTATTATAATGATGATGTGTTACTGATAGCTAGTTATTATAATGATGATGTGTTACTGATAGCTAGTTATTATAATGATGATGTGTTTCTGATAGCTAGTTATTATAATGATGTTACTGATAGCTAGTTATTATAATGGTGTTACTGATAGCTAGTTATTATAATGGTGTATCTGATAGCTAGTTATTATAATGGTGTATCTGATAGCTAGTTATTATAATGGTGTTTCTGATAGCTAGTTATTATAATGAATGTGTTACTGATAGCTAGTTATTATAATGATGACGTGTTTCTGATAGCTAGTTATTATAATGGTGTTTCTGATAGCTAGTTATTATAATGGTGTTTCTGATAGCTAGTTATTATAATGAATGTATTTCTGATAGCTAGTTATTATAATGGTGTATCTGATAGCTAGTTATTATAATGGTGTTTCTGATAGCTAGTTATTATAATGGTGTATCTGATAGCTAGTTATTATAATGGTGTTTCTGATAGCTAGTTATTATAATGGTGTATCTGATAGCTAGTTATTATAATGGTGTTTCTGATAGCTAGTTATTATAATGGTGTTACTGATAGCTAGTTATTATAATGGTGTTTCTGATAGCTAGTTATTATAATGGTG
>NC_074689.1:39432564-39560527 GCF_029448725.1 Salvelinus fontinalis
TCCCAGCAAACCCAAAATTGGTTCTTTGAAAGTTCCCAGAACATTTGTTAGGTTGAGGCAAATGTTCTCTCAACGCCAAAACTATACAGTTGTGCTGCTGATTATACAAAGTTTGTCAAAACAAACATTTACCTGACGTTCCCAGAATGTTCCCAGAACACATTGCGTCCGTTCTTTACAGGTTCACAGAACGTTTCTTTAGGTTGTGGGAACAGTCTGTTTGGAACGTCACAAAAAATATGTTCCCAAAACACAAAAACTGTCCAGTTATGGGGATGATTATACAATGTTTCATTTAGGGTGTATAAAAAATATTCACCTGATGTTGCAAAAACACATTTTTTGTTGTTCTCACAAAGTTCCTCAAACATTTATTTAAGTTGTGGGAATATTCCGAGGTTATGACGAGAGAAACCAAAACACTAAACCTGTCCAGGTGTTGACATTCAGATAATGTTTGTTTCAGGGTACACAAACAATTCCTTTGATGTTGCAAGGAAGCTCTATCTAACTAAAAGCACATTTCAAAAAACGTTCAACATTTCATGAAGAAAGAAAATCATTGAAGTACATGAAGAGGACAGGAACATTTGACTAACTCCTGATTGACCATATTACCCTGGATGAAACAACACAGTGCAGCTCTGGAGATTGCCGCTTCCCACATCCTCTTTAACTTTAACTTCTTTAACCATGTTTCTGTGAAAACGTGGCTCAATATCATTCACTAAAAGTAGAGAATGTCTTCATTTTGTCCAGATTTATTAATCCCGATGCAGAATGTAGACTAACTAATTAGTCCGACTTTGAGACGCAAGATATGGCTTCCCCTTGTCTTATTTTTTTTCATCATCTAAAAACCAAAAAAGTGGTCCTATGATCATCACTCATAGTCGTAGATAATAAATATGTGCCCACGTGCACAGCTTGTAAAGAGGATTTTAACCAGTATTTCCCTGAGTCAGTTATGTCTGCGGCTAAAAAGGGAAGCATGGAATTCCATTCTGGCATGGACAAACACAACAATACGATGTAAAAGAGCTTAATTGGTCGAGCAACGGGTGGCTATTTGAAGAATCTCAAATATAAAATATATTTGATTTGTTTACAGTTTTTTTTCCCCGCTAGAACCTATTTATCAATACTTAGGCCACTTTTTCAAAAGTCTTCACACAGTGAGGACAACAGCAGTCTATGTGGGCTAAACTGTGGATCATTTTTCATTGCTATGACACAACATGCATTCAATGACTACATCTTTCAAATGTCATGAATTCTTTTCTCACTCAGACACAACCGCCACCACCAAAACTCGATGTACCTACAGGACAATTCGTACGTGTTTACATACTCTTTTCAAAACTGTTAAACTTAAGGTCAAAACCTAACATAACACAACATTGAATATGAGAGCAATTTGCTACATTTCTACAGTAATACCGTATTGAAATATATTCCACATCTAAAAAATGAAATACTATCAAAACAATTAGACCAACCACAGCTGATTCCCATTGTAGCTGAACACCTACCCAGGTGTTAGTCTTTCAATTTCATTACCATCTATACAAAAGGGGACATCTTTAGGAATAATGCTGTACATGTAAACATGGACCCAGCCGGAGATAGAGAAGTGGCTGACAGAGGAAGAAGAGTGGGAAGAAGAAGAGTCACGCTAGCAGCGTGATGGAAGAGTGGCTGGGAGAGGGAGAGGGAGAGGGAGAGGGAGAGGGAGAGGGAGAGGGAGAGGGAGAGGGAGAGGAAGAGGAAGAGGGAGAGGGAGAGGAAGAGGAAGAGGGAGAGGGAGAGGAAGAGGAAGAGGAAGAGGGAGAGGGAGAGGGAGAGGAAGAGGAAGAAGGAGAGGAGAGGGAGAGGAAGAGGAAGAGGGAGAGGGAGAGGAAGAGGAAGAGGAAGAGGGAGAGGGAGAGGAAGAGGAAGAGGGAGAGGGAGAGGGAGAGGGAGAGGAAGAGGGAGAGGAAGAGGAAGAGGGAGAGGGAGAGGGAGAGGGAGAGGAAGAGGGAGAGGAAGAGGAAGAGGAAGAGGGAGAGGGAGAGGGAGAGGGAGAGGGAGAGGGAGAGGGAGAGGGAGAGGAAGAGGGAGAGGGAGAGGGAGAGGAAGAGGAAGAAGGAGAGGAGAGGGAGAGGAAGAGGAAGAGGAAGAGGAAGAGGGAGAGGAAGAAGGAGAGGGAGAGGGAGAGGGAGAGGAGAGAGGGAGAGGAAGAGGAAGAGGAAGAGGGAGAGGGAGAGGGAGAGGGAGAGGGAGAGGGAGAGGGAGAGGAAGAGGGAGAGGGAGAGGGAGAGGAAGAGGAAGAGGGAGAGGGAGAGGAAGAGGAAGAAGGAGAGGAAGAGGAAGAGGAAGAGGGAGAGGGAGAGGGAGAGGAAGAGGAAGAGGGAGAGGGAGAGGAAGAGGAAGAGGGAGAGGGAGAGGGAGAGGAAGAGGAAGAAGGAGAGGAGAGGGAGAGGAAGAGGAAGAGGGAGAGGAAGAGGAAGAGGGAGAGGGAGAGGGAGAGGGAGAGGGAGAGGAAGAGGAAGAAGGAGAGGAGAGGGAGAGGAAGAGGAAGAGGGAGAGGGAGAGGAAGAGGAAGAGGGAGAGGAAGAAGGAGAGGGAGAGGGAGAGGGAGAGGGAGAGGGAGAGGGAGAGGGAGAGGAAGAGGGAGAGGGAGAGGGAGAGGAAGAGGGAGAGGGAGAGGGAGAGGAAGAGGAAGAAGGAGAGGAGAGGGAGAGGGAGAGGGAGAGGGAGAGGGAGAGGGAGAGGAAGAGGGAGAGGGAGAGGGAGAGGAAGAGGAAGAAGGAGAGGAGAGGGAGAGGAAGAGGAAGAGGGAGAGGGAGAGGAAGAGGAAGAGGGAGAGGAAGAAGGAGAGGGAGAGGGAGAGGGAGAGGAAGAGGGAGAGGAAGAGGAAGAGGAAGAGGGAGAGGGAGAGGGAGAGGGAGAGGGAGAGGGAGAGGGAGAGGAAGAGGGAGAGGGAGAGGGAGAGGAAGAGGAAGAGGGAGAGGGAGAGGAAGAGGAAGAAGGAGAGGGAGAGGAAGAGGAAGAGGAAGAGGGAGAGGAGAGGAAGAGGAAGAGGGAGAGGAAGAAGGAGAGGGAGAGGGAGAGGAAGAGGAAGAGGAAGAAGGAGAGGGAGAGGGAGAGGAAGAGGGAGAGGAAGAGGAAGAGGAAGAAGGAGAGGGAGAGGAAGAGGAAGAAGGAGCGGGAGAGGAAGAGGAAGAGGGAGAGGGAGAGGGAGAGGGAGAGGAAGAGGGAGAGGAAGAGGAAGAGGAAGAAGGAGAGGGAGAGGAAGAGGAAGAGGAAGAAGAAGAGGAAGAGGAAGAGGAAGAGGAAGAAGGAGAGGGAGAGGAAGAGGAAGAAGGAGCGGGAGAGGAAGAGGAAGAGGGAGAGGGAGAGGGAGAGGGAGAGGAAGAGGGAGAGGAAGAGGAAGAGGAAGAAGGAGAGGGAGAGGAAGAGGAAGAGGGAGAGGAAGAGGAAGAGGAAGAAGGAGAGGGAGAGGAAGAGGAAGAAGGAGAGGGAGAGGGAGAGGAAGAGGAAGAAGAAGAGGAAGAGGAAGAGGAAGAGGAAGAAGGAGAGGGAGAGGAAGAGGAAGAAGGAGCGGGAGAGGAAGAGGAAGAGGAAGAGGGAGAGGGAGAGGGAGAGGAAGAGGAAGAAGGAGAGGGAGAGGGAGAGGGAGAGGAAGAGGAAGAGGAAGAAGGAGAGGAAGAGGAAGAGGAAGAGGAAGAAGGAGAGGGAGAGGGAGAGGGAGAGGAAGAGGAAGAGGAAGAAGGAGAGGAAGAGGAAGAGGAAGAAGGAGAGGGAGAGGGAGAGGGAGAGGAAGAGGAAGAGGAAGAAGGAGAGGAAGAGGAAGAGGAAGAGGAAGAAGGAGAGGGAGAGGAAGAGGAAGAAGGAGCGGGAGAGGAAGAGGAAGAGGGAGAGGAAGAAGGAGAGGGAGAGGAAGAGGAAGAAGGAGAGGGAGAGGGAGAGGAAGAGGGAGAGGAAGAAGGAGAGGGAGAGGAAGAGGAAGAAGGAGCGGGAGAGGAAGAGGAAGAGGGAGAGGAAGAAGGAGAGGGAGAGGAAGAGGAAGAAGGAGAGGGAGAGGGAGAGGAAGAGGGAGAGGAAGAAGGAGAGGGAGAGGAAGAGGAAGAAGGAGCGGGAGAGGAAGAGGAAGAGGGAGAGGAAGAAGGAGAGGGAGAGGAAGAGGAAGAAGGAGAGGGAGAGGGAGAGGAAGAGGAAGAGGGAGAGGGAGAGGAGTACGTATGCGTGGTGGAAGAAGACTGAGAGGAAGATCACGAGCTGTCATCTCAGATGAGATTAGGGCTGTTATAATTGATCATGTAGTAAATCATGATCTATCAATGAGAGACGCTGGTCTGAGAGAGGCTGGTCTGAGAGAGGCTGGTCTGAGAGAGGCTGGTCTGAGAGAGGCTGGTCTGAGAGAGGCTGGTCTGAGAGAGGCTGGTCTGAGAGAGGCTGGTCTGAGAGAGGCTGGTCTGAGAGAGGCTGGTCTGAGAGAGGCTGGTCTGAGAGAGGCTGGTCTGAGAGAGGCTGGTCTGAGAGAGCAGCCAAGTCTGCAACGCTCAGCAGCGGCATCTATTCTGAGAAACTTCCGGCAAAACAGCAGGTTAGATGTGCATTCTGCAAGATCATCTGACCGAACTGCACATTACAGAAGTAAACTGAGCAAAGCCTCCAAACCCACTTGTGTGTAATTGTTCTTGTATTTCTGCTTAAGACCCAACGTTTACCTCCCACAGGATTTTCACTGCTGTGCAGGAAACTGCCATCGTTGATATGGTCATCAGAAACTATGGCATAAAACTCAGAGATTTGGGACAGAGTGTTGGCAGACAACATTACATTTGGAAATATTCACCATGTAAGTATAACAACTATTTCTAGAGTCCTGAGACAACTTCAAGTCAGGATGAAGCAGTTGAACACCGTCCCCCTTTGAGAGGAACTCTGAACGAGTCAAGCAACTCAGGAACCAATATGTCCAGGTAAGAGGACTAAAATATATAAAATACATATAAAATACAGAACTAGTTTTGAACAATGTCATGTTTTTAGGTATAATGACCAAAACACGGCGGCGAGGAAGGAATGTGATTGGGAAAAGAGCCACAGTGGATGTCCCTGGCCAGAGGGGTGCCAACATCACAATGTCCCGGGCCAGAGGGGTGCCAACATCACAATATCCCGGGCCAGAGGGGTGCCAACATCACTATGTCCCGGGCCAGAGGGGTGCCAACATCACAATATCCCGGGCCAGAGGGGTGCCAACATCACAATGTCCCGGGCCAGAGGGGTGCCAACATCACTATGTCCCGGGCCAGAGGGGTGCCAACATCACAATGTCCCGGGCCAGAGGGGTGCCAACATCACATCACTATGTCCCGGGCCAGAGGGGTGCCAACATCACAATGTCCCGGGCCAGAGGGGTGCCAACATCACTATGTCCCGGGCCAGAGGGGTGCCAACATCACAATGTCCCGGGCCAGAGGGGTGCCAACATCACTATGTCCCGGGCCAGAGGGGTGCCAACATCACATCACTATGTCCCGGGCCAGAGGGGTGCCAACATCACATCACTATGTCCCGGGCCAGAGGGGTGCCAACATCACTATGTCCCGGGCCAGAGGGGTGCCAACATCACTATGTCCCGGGCCAGAGGGGTGCCAACATCACAATGTGTGCAGCAATATCCTCTGATGGATTGCTGTTACACAAACCGCTAACTGGGTCATACAACACCGAGTGTCTCATTTCATTCCTGGGTGACCTCTATGGAAGGGTTGTGCCGGGTGAGGAAAGGGTTGTGCCGGGTGAGGAAAGGGTTGTGCCGGGTGAGGAAAGGGTTGTGCCGGGTGAGGAAAGGGTTGCCGTTACACAAACCGCGGTGAGGAAAGGGTTGTAGTGAGGGGAAATCGGCCAACGTTTGTAATTGCATGGGACAACGTGACATCTCACCACTCCTTTGCAGTCACAGAGTGGTTTACAGCTCATCCCAGGATGGTGACACTTTTCCATATTGAAGCATATTGCATCATGTCTGATTCATTCCTGTAACATAAACTGCAGTGAATTCTAAACAGTAGACAGGTGTCAGTCTTGTTTTGTAAAGACATTTGACAAAAGAATAACATTGTGTAATGCTCCCTGTTGTTAGTGTGGTTTAGGTGATTGTTTTATGAGTGACAGAGTGGGCTTGTTGGGTGACAACCTCTGCTAGTGTTATGGAAGAGTTGATTTGAGACGTGTGTGAAGTGTTTTGGTACTTTTAGTGCATTTTGGATGTGAAAATGAACTGCTGAAAGTTGGTTAGGAGAACTGTGTGAAGAGTTTTGAAAAAGTGACCTGAAATAATCACATCCTGAGTAATTTACCTAACACCAGATTCACAGAGGAATAAAAAAAAAATATATATATGCACCTTTGTTTAACCAGGTAGGCCAGTCGAGAACAAGTTCTCATTGACAACTGTGACCTGGTCAAGATAAAGCAAAGCAGTGCGACACAAAACAACAACACAGAGTTACACATGGAATAAACAAACATACAGTCAATAACACAATAGAGCATATGTATACAGTGTGTGCAAATGTAGGAGGGAAGGCAATAAATCGGCCAATAAGGGTGAAGTAATTACAATTTAGCAATTTACACCGGAGTGATAGATGTGCAGATGAGGATGTGCAAGTAGAAATACTGGTGTGGGAGGTATTGTGATGTCATTATGGGGTATTGTGATGTCATTATGGGGTATTGTGATGTCATTATGGGGTATTGTGATGTCATTATGGGGTATTGTGATGTCATTATGGGGTATTGTGATGTCATTATAGTGATACTGGTGTGCAAAAGAGCAGAAAAACCAAAACAATATGGGGATGAGGTAGGTAGTTGGTTGGATGGACTATTTACAGATGGGCTGTGTACAGCTGCAGCGATCGGTAAGCTGCTCTGACAGCTGACGCTTAAAGTTAGTGGGGGAAATATAAGTCTCCAACTTGATGATTTTTGCAATTTGTTCCATTCATTGGCAGCAGAGAACTGGAAGGAAAGGCGTCCAAAGAAGGCGTTGGCTTTTGGGGATGACCAGTGAAATATACCTGCTGGAGCGCGTGCTACCTGTGGGTGTTGCTATGGTGAGCTGAGATAAGGCGGAGCTTTACCTAGCAAAGACTCATAGATGACCTGGAGCCAGTGGGTTTGGCGATGAATATGTAGCGAGGGCCAGCCAACGAGAGCGTACAGGTTGCAGTGGTGGGTAGTACAAGGGGCAATGGACTGACGCTAGCAGCAGGACGGAAATAACGTGTTCTGTTTTTAATGGTGAGGTTTGGTATACAAGGTGTGTGAAGTCACATTCAGGAAAAAGTAAATAAACACTGAAGCTCCTGCAAAATGTTCTTGCATTATTAGTTGAATTACATGAAGTGTAACTAAAACTTTGCATGAAGTGTAACCCAAAACTTAGTTCGGAGGTTTGGTGTTTTAAGTCACATTCAGATGGTGCTTCAGAATAACAGAGATGTATGGCCAATTGCGATGCAGCACAGCCAAGCTGATCTTGCGTCTGAGGATATTTTCATTAAGTCAGGATATTTACATTAATGCTGATATTTGCATTAAGCCAGGACTGACCTTTGGGGTTGATCAGATTGACTAGGCGTACGGAGATTACATTTGTCTGTAACACCAACTGGGACAGAAGGGAACACGGTTAGGAAAACGTGCACCGTTTCCTGAAACATTTATTCCTTCCTGCTTTCAGTTTAGGTCACATCTCGCTCTCTCTCTGCTCCTCTTCTCTCTCTCTCTGCTCCTCTTCTCTCTCTCTCTCTGCTCCTCTTCTCTCTCTCTCTCCGCTCCTCTTCTCTCTCTCTCTCCGCTCCTCTTCTCTCTCTCTCTCCGCTCCTCTTCTCTCTCTCTCTCTCTGCTCCTCTTCTCTCTCTCTCTCTGCTCCTCTTCTCTCTCTCTCTCGGATCCTCTTCTCTCTCTCCGCTTCTCTTCTCTCTCTCTCTCCGCTCCCCTTCTCTCTCTCCGCTCCTCTTCTCTCTCTCTCCGCTCCTCTTCTCTCTCTCTCTCCGCTCCTCTTCTCTCTCTCTCCGCTCCTCTTCTCTCGCTCCGCTCCTCTTCTCTCTCTCTCTCCGCTCCTCTTCTCGCTCTCTCTCCGCTCCTCTTCTCTCTCTCCGCTCCTCTTCTCTCTCTCTCAGCTCCTCTTCTCTCTCTCTCTCTGCTCCTCTTCTCTCTCTCTCGCTGCTCCTCTTCTCTCTCTCTCTTTCTGCTCCTCTTCTCTCTCTCTCCGCTCCTCTTCTCTCTCACTCTCCGCTCCTCTTCTCTCTCTCTTTCTGCTCCTCTTCTCTCTCTCTCCGCTCCTCTTCTCTCTCACTCTCTGCTCCTCTTCTCTCTCTCTCTGCTCCTCTTCTCTCTCTCTCTGCTCCTCTTCTCTCTCTCTCTGCTCCTCTTCTCTCTCTCTCTCTGCTCCTCTTCTCTCTCTCCGCTCCTCTTCTCTCTCTCTCTCCGCACCTCTTCTCTCTCTCCGCTCCTCTCCTCTCTCTCTCCGCTCCTCTTCTCTCTCTCTCTCCGCTCCTCTTCTCTCTCTCTCTCTCTGCTCCTCTTCTCTCTCTCTCCGCTCCTCTTCTCTCTCTCGCTCCGCTCCTCTTCTCTCTCTCTCTCCGCTCCTCTTCTCTCTCTCCGCTCCTCATCTCTCTCTCCGCTCCTCTTCTCTCTCTCCGCTCCTCTTCTCTCTCTCTCTCCGCTCCCCTTCTCTCTCTCCACTCCTCTTCTCTCTCTCTCCGCTCCTCTTCTCTCTCTCTCTCCGCTCCTCTTCTCTCTCTCTCTCTCCGCTCCTCTTCTCTCTCTCTCTCCGCTCCTCTTCTCTCTCTTTCTCTGCTCCTCTTCTCTCTCTCTCTGCTCCTCTTCTCTCTCTCTCTGCTCCTCTTCTCTCTCTCTCGCTGCTCCTCTTCTCTCTCTCTCTCCGCTCCTCTTCTCTCTCTCTCTCTGCTCCTCTTCTCTCTCTCTCTGCTCCTCTTCTCTCTCTCTCTACTCCTCTTCTCTCTCTCTCTCCGCTCCTCTTCTCTCTCTCTCTACGCTCCTCTTCTCTCTCTCTCTCTGCTCCTCTTCTCTCTCTCTCCGCTCCTCATCTCTCTCTCCGCTCCGCTTCCTTTTGCAGCAGATGAGATGGGAACAATGACATTATATGATTTAAAGACTGGGTTTTATCACCTCTAACTTTTGTTCGATCTCACACACACACACACACACACACACACACACACACACACACACACACACACACACACACACACACACACACACACACACACACACACACACACACACACACACACACACACACACACACGCACACACACACATTAGACCAGTTGTCAGATGCTGTAACACAAGGCTATGCCCGTTTCCCAGACAAGGTCCCGGGGCAAACACACACACACATTAGAGTTTGACTAAAACTAGCGTGAAGTAGTGTCAGTGTGGAGAGAACACAGTCAGGTTAGTCTGTCATGGGGATGGGCTTGTTGTTGTTACATGTTGTTACCTACAAACAGGAATAGTGGAGGAGTTCTGTAGATGTAACGCCCTACCGTCCTATGGGGGCTGGGGGGAGGGGGGGGCTGGGGGGGAGGGGGGGGGGGGGGGGGGGGCTGGGGGGGAGGGGGGGGGGGCTTGGGGGAGGGGGGGCTGGGGGGAGGGGGGAGGGGGGGCTGGGGCAAAGACAGATGGACATGTAGATGTATCTGAAAAGGCTTGAAGGACCCCTTCTCCGAGTAAAGTAGTGTGTCACATCTTCTAACATAAATAAACCATCCATGTTATTCAAATGACCTGAGAAGAGGGCAGGTTACAGCCTTTGGTCATCTGTTGCCTTTAGTTCTCATTGTTTTCCAACTGGCTGGTCCTCCGACCACAGCTCTGCCAGGTCACTCTTCCAGGTCATTGGTTGTGGCAGCAGGGTCCCCCAGGAGTCCTCCCCTAAACACCTCCAAGCCTCTTTATGCAGCAGAGGGCGCGAGGCAGGGCGGGGAGGATGGGGCCAGGTGGAGGTGGGGGCTAGAAAGGTGACCGATAGCCTAGATCCCCTGTGCACCAGACAGAACTGGAGGAGACGAGAGTAGAGAGGGTTTCTGCTGCGGCTGATGTTATGACAGGAATAATGGCCAGGGTGAAGGTTTAAAACATGGCTGGTGAATAATGGTGAATGTTTAAAACATGGCTGGTGAACAATGGTGAAGGTTTACTACATGGCTGGTGAACAATGGTGAAGGTTTACTACATGGCTGGTGAATAATGGTGAATGTTTAAAACATGGCTGGTGAACAATGGTGAAGGTTTACTACATGGCTGGTGAATAATGGTGAATGTTTACTACATGGCTGGTGAACAATGGTGAAGGTTTACTACATGGCTGGTGAATAATGGTGAAGGTTTACTACATGGCTGGTGAACAATGGTGAAGGTTTACTACATGGCTGGTGAACAATGGTGAAGGTTTACTACATGGCTGGTGAACAACGGTGAAGGTTTACTACATGGCTGGTGAACAATGGTGAAGGTTTAAAACAAGGCTGGTGAACAATGGTGAAGGTTTAAAACATGGCAGGTGAATAATGGTGAAGGTTTACTACATGGCTGGTGAACAATGGTGAAGGTTTAAAACATGGCAGGTGAATAATGGTGAATGTTTACTACATGGCTGGTGAACAATGGTGAAGGTCTACTACATGGCTGGTGAATAATGGTAAAGGTTTACTACATGGCTGGTGAATAATGGTGAAGGTTTACTACATGGCTGGTGAACAACGGTGAAGGTTTACTACATGGCTGGTGAACAATGGTGAAGGTTTTAAACATGGCTGGTGAACAATGGTGAAGGTTTACTACATGGCTGGTGAACAACGGTGAAGGTTTACTACATGGCTGGTGAACAATGGTGAAAGTTTAAAACATGGCAGGTGAATAATGGTGAAGGTTTACTACATGGCTGGTGAACAATGGTGAAGGTTTACTACATGGCTGGTGAATAATGGTAAAGGTTTACTACATGGCTGGTGAATAATGGTGAAGGTTTACTACATGGCTGGTGAATAATGGTGAAGGTTTACTACATGGCTGGTGAACAATGGTGAAGGTTTACTACATGGCTGGTGAACAATGGTGAAGGTTTACTACATGGCTGGTGAACAATGGTGAAGGTTTAAAACATGGCTGGTGAACAATGGTGAAGGTTTAAAACATGGCTGGTGAACAATGGTGAAGGTTTAAAACATGGCAGGTGAATAATGGTGAAGGTTTACTACATGGCTGGTGAACAATGGTGAAGGTTTACTACATGGCTGGTGAATAATGGTGAAGGTTTACTACATGGCTGGTGAATAATGGTGAAGGTTTAAAACATGGCTGGTGAATAATGGTGAAGATTAAAAACATGGCTGGTGAACAATGGTGAAGGTTTAAAACATGGCTGGTGAATAATGGTGAAGGTTTAAAACATGGCTGGTGAATAATGGTGAAGATTAAAAACATGGCTGGTGAACAATGGTGAAGGTTTAAAACATGGCTGGTGAATAATGGTGAAGGTTTAAAACATGGCTGGTGAATAATGGTGAAGGTTTACTACATGGTTCCCCAACTGCCTACGGGTGGTTTCCTTTGTCCTCCCAATAATCTGGTGGTTTTCTGAGAAATAATGATGTGTATTTATTATACCAGTCAAAAGTTTGGACACACCTACTCATTCAAGGGTTTTTCTTTAATTGTTACTATTTTCTACATTGTAGAATATAGTGAAGACATCAACGGTATGAAATAACACAAATAGGAATCATGTAGAAACCATAAAAAGTGAAAAAACAAATCAAAATATATTTTATATCTGAGGTTCTTCAATGTAGCCACTCTTTGCCTTGATGACAGCTTTGCACACTCTTTGCATTCTCTCAACCTGCTTCATGAGGTAGTCACCTGGAATGCATTTCAATTAACAGGTGTGCCTTTATAAAAGTTATTTGTGGAATTTCTTTTCTTCTTAAAACCTCTCTTGGGTACGTGAGACGTTAGCGTCCCACCTCTTCAACAGCCAGTGAAACTGCTGGGCGTCAAATTCAAATACAGAAATACTCATTATAACAATTCAGAAAACAAAACATATTTTGCATAAGTTTAAAGATGAACTTCTTGTGAATCCAACCACGGTGTCAGATTTAAAAAATGCTTTACGGCGAAAGCATACCTTACGATTATTTGAGAACATAGCCTAGCAGACAAATCATTACAAACAGTAACCAGCCAAGTAGAAGAGTTACACAAGTCAGAAATAGAGATAAAATTCATCCCTTACCTTTGATGATCTGCATATGGTTGCACTCAGCAGACATTAATTTACTCCATAAATGTTCCTTTTGTTCGATAAAGTCTCTTTATATTCAAAAACCTCAGTTTTGCTAGCACGTTTTCTTTAGTAATCCACAAGCTCAAACGAAGTCAAAACAGGCAGACAAACAATCCAAATTGTATCCGTAAAGTTCATAGAAACATGTCAAACGATGTTTATATTCAATCCTCAGGTTGTTTTTAGCCTAAATAATCGATAATATTTCACCCGGATAAGAACGTCGTCAATATAAAAGGTAAACAAGAAAGGCACTCTCTCGGTCGTGCGCATGAAAAAGCTCTGTGACACGGCAGGGTCCACTCATTCAGACTGCTCTTACTTCCTCATTTTTCAGAATACAAGCCTGAAACAATTTCTAAAGACTGTTGACATCTAGTGGAAGGCATAGGAACTGCAATTTGAATCCTAAGTCAATGGATACTGTAATGGCATTGAATAGAAAACTACAAAAAAAACAAAAAACTACTTCCCGAATGTTTTTTTCTCAGGTTTTCGCCTGCCAAATTAGTTCTGTTATACTCACAGACACTATTTTAACAGTTTTGGAAACTTTAGAGTGTTTTCTATCCAAATCTACCAGTTATATGCATATCATATATTCTGGGTCCGAGAAGCAGGCAGTTTAATTTGGGCATGCTTTTCATCCAAAATTCTGAATGCTGCCCCCTACCCTAGAGAAGTTAATGTGTTTGAGCCAATCAGTTTCGTTGTGACAAGGTTGGTGTGGTATAGAGAAGATAGCCCTATTTGGTAAAAGACCAAGCAAGTCCTTATTATGGCAAGAACAGCTCAAATAAGCAAAGAGAAACCACATTCCATCATTACTTTAAGACATGAAGGTCAGTCAATACGGAACATTGTCAATTTGGAAAGAATTTCCAGAACCTTGTTTCTTCAAGTGCAGTCTTAAAAATGATCAAGCGCTATAATGAAACTGAAACTGGCTCCCATGAAGATCGCCACAGGAAAGGAAGACCCAGAGTTATCTCTGTTGCAGAGGATAAGTTCATTAGAGTTACCAGCCTCAGACTGCAGCCCAAATATGCTTCATAGAGTTCAAGTAACAGACACATCTCAACATCAACTGTTCAGAGGAGACAGCGTGAATCAGGTCTTCATGGTTGAAATGCTGCAAAGAAACCACTACTAAAGGACACCAATACGAATAAGAGACTTGCTTGGGCCAAGAAATACGAGCAATGGGCATTAGACCGGTGGAAATCTGTCCTTTGGTCTGATAATTCCAAATTTGATATTTTTGGTTCCAACCTTTGTGAGAGTAGGTGAAGGGATGATCTCTGGATGTGTGGTTCACATCGTGAAGCATGGAGGAGGAGGTGTGATGGTGCTTTGCTGGTGACACTGTCTGTGATTTATTTAGAACTCAAGTCATACTTAACCAGCATGGCTACCACAGCATTCTGCAGCGATATGCCATCCCGTCTGGTTTGCGAGTAGTGGGACTATCATTTGTTTTTCAACAGGACAATGTCCTAACACACCTCCAGACCAAGAAGAGGGGTGATGGAGTGCTGCATTAGATGACCTGGTCTCAACAAACACCCGACCTCAAATGTTGGAAAAGCATTCCTCATGAAGCTGGTTGAGAGAAATTAAGCGTCCCTAAAGTTTCTCAAACTGTTTGAATCATGTCTGTGAGTATAACAGAACTTATTTAGCAGGCGAGGACAAACCATTCAGATTTTTTTTTTTTTGAGGTCACTCTTTTCAATGAGATTTCATTGGGAAACCAGATTTCTAAGGGACCTGCTTGCAGTTCCTATCGTTTCCACTGGATGTCAACAGTCTTGAGAAATTGGTTGAGGTTATTCCTTTGAGGAATGAAGAAGTACGGCCATCTTGAACGAGAGTCACATTAAGTGTCCTGTTAGATAGAAGCGCGTGACCAGAAAGCTGGCTACAGTTGGTTTTATGGAACACAGATCATCCTGTCTTCAACTTTATCGATTATTACCGTAAAAAAAAGACCTAAAGTTGTATTACAAAAGTAGTTTGACATTTTTTGGCAAAGTTTACAGGTAACCTTTACAGGTAACCTTTGAGATATTTTGTAGTCACGTTTGAGCAATTAGGAAGCAGTGTTTTTCTGGATCAAACGCACCAAATAAATTGACATATTTGATATATATTGACGGAATTAATCAAACAAAAGGAACATTTGTGATGTTTATGGGACATATTGGAGTGCCAACAACAGAAGCTCGTCAAAGGTTAGGCATGAATTAAATTTTTATTTCTACGTTTTGTGTCACGCCTGCAGGGTTGAAATATGCTTCTCTGTCTTTGTTTACTATGGTGCTATCCTCAGATAATAGCACCGTTTGCTTTCGCCGAAAAGCCTATTTGAATTCTGACATGTTGGCTGGATTCACAACCAGTGTAGCTTTAATTTGGTAACTTTCATGTGTGATTTAATGAAAGTTTGAATTTTATAGTAATTGTCATAGTAATTAATTTGAATTCGGCACTGCATTTTCTCTGGCTTTGTCCAAGTGAGACAGTAGCGTCCCGCCTAAACTCAGATTTTTGGATATAAATATGAACTTTACCGAACAAAATATATATGTATTGTGTAACATGAAGTCCTATGAGTGCAATCTGATGAAGATCATCAAAGGTTAGGGATTAATTTTATCTCTATTTCTGCTTTTTGTTACTCCTATCTTTGGCTGGAAAAATGGCTGTGTTTTTCTGTGGTAGGTACTGACCTAACATAATCGTTTGGTGTGCTTTCGTCATAAATCCTTTTTGAAATCAGACATGTTCGCTGGATTCACAACAAGTGTAGCATTAATTTGGTGTCTTTCATGTGTGATTTCAAGAAAGTTTGATTTTTATAGTACTATATTTGAATTTGGCGCTCTGCATTTTTCCTGGCTTTTGGCCAAGTGGGACGTTAGCGTCCCACATATCCTAGAGAAGTTTAAAAAAAAGTTAAGCTTCATATTGGTGTATTGCACTTGTGAATGTATGAAATGTAAATATTTCTAAAAAATAATTTTGCGCTCTGCCTTTTCAGCGGATGTTGTCGAGTGGTTCCGCTAGTGGAACCCCTAGCCTCAGTAATTTCTTTCATTTCACTTCACCAATTTGGACTATTTTGTGTATGTCCATTACATTCCAAAAAAAAATCTATTTAAATTACAGGTTGTAATGCAACAAAATAGGAAAAATTCCAAGGGGGATGAATACTTCTACAAGGCACTGTGAGAAACCTGTTCCATAATAGAGACGTAAACAAATGTACAAAAGGTTTGAAATTATTATTAGTAAAACCTTATTATATGAATGGAGAGTTGCACACTAGGAGTTCAGATGCAATAATTGAACAACCTAATAACCAATGTTTCGACAGACATTCGTCCCTCTGCTGCTCTCTCTCCCTCTGCTGCTCTCTCTCCCTCTGCTGCTCTCTCTCCCTCTGCTGCTCTCTCTCCCTCTGCTGCTCTCTCTCCCTCTCTCTCCCTCTGCTGCTCTCTCTCCCTCTGCTGCTCACTCTCCCTCTGCTGCTCTCTCTCCCTCTCTGTCCCTCTGCTGCTCTCTCTCCCTCTCTGTCCCTCTGCTGCTCTCTCTCCCTCTGCTGCTCACTCTCCCTCTGCTGCTCTCTCTCCCTCTGCTGCTCTCTCTCCCTCTCTGTCCCTCTGCTGCTCTCTCTCCCTCTCTCTCCCTCTGCTGCTCTCTCTCCCTCTGCTGCTCTCTCTCCCTCTGCTGCTCTCTCTCCCTCTGCTGCTCTCTCTCTCTCTGCTGCTCTCTCTCCCTCTGCTGCTCTCTCTCCCTCTGCTGCTCTCTCTCCACCTCTGTCCCTCTGCTGCTCTCTCTCCCTCTCTTTCCCTCTGCTGCTCTCTCTCCCTCTACTGCTCTCTCTCCCTCTGCTGCTCTCTCTCCCTCTGCTGCTCTCTCTCCCTCTGCTGCTCTCTCTCCCTCTCTGTCCCTCTGCTGCTCTCTCTCCCTCTCTGTCCCTCTGCTGCTCTCTCTCCCTCTGCTGCTCACTCTCCCTCTGCTGCTCTCTCTCCATCTCTGTCCCTCTGCTGCTCTCTCTCCCTCTCTCTCCCTCTGCTGCTCTCTCTCCCTCTCTGTCCCTCTGCTGCTCTCTCTCCCTCTCTGTCCCTCTGCTGCTCTCTCTCCCTCTGCTGCTCACTCTCCCTCTGCTGCTCTCTCTCCCTCTGCTGCTCTCTCTCCCTCTGCTGCTCTCTCTCCCTCTGCTGCTCTCTCTCCCTCTGCTGCTCTCTCTATATCTGCTGCTCTCTCTATATCTGCTGCTCTCTCTCCCTCTGCTGCTCTCTCTCCCTCTCTGTCCCTCTGCTGCTCTCTCTCCCTCTGCTGCTCTCTCTCCCTCTGCTGCTGTCTCTCCCTCTGCTGCTCTCTCTCCCTCTGCTGCTCTCTCTCCCTCTGCTGCTCTCTCTCCCTCTGCTGCTCTCTCTCCCTCTGCTGCTCTCTCTCCCTCTGCTGCTCTCTCTCCCTCTGCTGCTCTCTCTCCCTCTGCTGCTGTCTCTCCCTCTGCTCTCTCTCCCTCTGCTCTCTCTCCCTCTGCTGCTCTCTCTCCCTCTGCTGCTGTCTCTCCCTCTGCTCTCTCTCCCTCTGCTGCTCTCTCTCCCTCTGCTGCTGTCTCTCCCTCTGCTCTCTCTCCCTCTCCTGCTTCTGTCCCTTGCTGCCTTTAATCCCTTTCACTGAGTTATGTAAAAGCCTGTCACCTTGATGCGACAACACCATGCAGCACCATGAACAGGTGTGTTTGTAATGAAAAGGTGGAGAGCTCACATTCAGTAAAGTGTCTCATATCTCATTAATATCTCAGTAACACACAGACCCCTTCACCTTCTCCACATTACAGCCTTATTCTAAAATGAACAACATTTACATTTTTTCCTCATCAATCTACACACATCTCATAATGACTAAGCAAAAACAGTTCAAGACATTTTTAAGTAAAAATACCTTATTTACGTAATTATTCAGACCTTTTTCTATGAAACTTGAAATGGAGCTCAGGTGCATCCTGTTTCCATTGATCATCCTTGAGATGTTTCTACAACTTGATTGGAGTCCACCTGTGCTAAATTCAATTGATTGGACATGATTTGGAAAGGAGCATACCTGTCTATATAAAGTCCCACAGAGCAAAAACCAAGCCATGAGGTCAAAGGAATTGTCCGTAGAGCCCCGAGACAGGATTGTGTCCAGTTACAGATCTGGGGAAGGGTACCAAATAATTTCTGCAGCACTGAAAGTCCCCAAGAACACAGTGGCCTCCATCATTCTTAAATGGAAGAAGTTTGGAACCACCAAGACTCTTCCTAGAGCTGGCTGCCCAGTGGAGAAGGACCTTGGTCAGGGAGGTGACCAATAACCGGATGGTCACTCTGACAGAGCTCCGGAGTTCTTCTGTGAAGATGGGGGAACATTCCAGAAGTACAACCATCTCTGCAGCACTCCACCAAACAGGGCTTTATGGTAGAGTGGCCAGATGGAAGCCAGTCCTCCAGTAAAAAGTACATGCCAAAAGGCACCTGAAGACTCAGACAAAGAGAAACAAGATTCTCTGGTCTAATGAAACCAATATTGAACTCTTTGGCCTGAATGCCAAGTGTCACGTCTGGAGGAAACCTGGCACCATCCCTACGGTGAAGAATGGTGGTGGCAGCATCATAATGTGCGGGATGTTTTTCAGGAGCAGGGACTGGGAGAATCAGGATCGAGGGAAAGATGAACGGAGCAAAGTACAGAGAGATCCTTGATTAAAACCTGCTCCAGAGCGCTCAGGACCTCAGACTGGGGCAAAGGTTCACCTTCCAACAGGACAACGACTGTAAACACACAGCCAAGACAACGCAGGAGTGACTTCGGGACAAGTCTCTGAATGTCCCTGAGTGGCCCAGCCAGAGCCCGGACTTGAACCCGAACCCGATCTCTGAAGAGACCTGAAAATAGCTGTGCAGCAACGCTCCCCATCCAACCTGACAGAGCTTGAGAGGATCTACAGAGAGGAATGGGAGAAACTCCCCGAATACAGGTGTGCCAAGCTTGTTCTATTTCTGTATTATTTTATTTGATCAATTTGAAAAAAAAAAGAAATCCTGTTTTTGCTTTGTCATTATGAGGTAATTGTGTGCAGATTGAGGTGAAAACCCCCCAGATGTAATACATTTTAGAAAAAGGCTGTAACATTACAACATTTGGAAAAAGGCAAGGGGTTTTAATACTTTCTCAAACCACTGTATTTGGTGATCTATCTATCTGATCTATCCATCTGATCTATCTATCTGATCTATATCTATCTGATCTATCTATCTGATCTATCCATCTGATCTATCTATCAGATCTATATCTATCTGATCTATCTATCTAAATATCTATCTGATCTATCTATCTAAATATCTATCTGATCTATCTATCTAAATATCTATCTGATCTATCTATCTAAATATCTATCTGATTTATCTATCTGATCTATCTATCTGATCTATTTATCTGATCTATCTATCTGATCTATATCTATCTGATCTATCTATCTGATCTATCTATCTGATCTATCTATCTGATCTATCTAAATATCTATCTGATCTATCTATCTGATCTATCTATCTGATCTATCTATCTGATCTATCTATCTGATCTATCTGATCTATCTATCTGATCTATCTATCTGATCTATCTATCTATCTGATCTATCTATCTGATCTATCTATCTGATCTATCTATCTGATCTATCTATCTAAATATCTATATTTCCTGCACAAGTGTTTAGCAGCCAGATGGTATCAGTCTCTTTCTCTCTGTTAGTCAAACAGACAAACAGACAGCATTAGTCTCTCTCTGTCAGTCAAACAGACGGCATTAGTCTCTCTCTGTCAGACAAACAGATGGCATTAGTCTCTCTCTGTCAGACAAACAGATGGCATTAGTCTCTCTCTGTCAGTCAAACAGATGGCATTAGTCTCTCTGTTAGTCAAACAGACGGCATTAGTCTCTCTGTCAGTCAAACAGATGGCATTAGTCTCTCTCTGTCACACAAACAGACGGCATTAGTCTCTCTCTCTCTGTCAGTCAAACAGACAGATTAGTCTCTCTGTCAGTCAAACAGATGGCATTAGTCTCTCTCTGTCAGTCAAACAGATGGCATTAGTCTCTCTGTCAGTCAAACAGATGGCATTAGTCTCTCTGTCAGTCAAACAGATGGCATTAGTCTCTCTCTGTCAGTCAAACATATGGCATTAGTCTCTCTGTTAGTCAAACAGATGGCATTAGACTCTCTCTGTCAGTCAAACAGATGGCATTAGTCTCTCTCTGTCAGTCAAACAGATGGCATTAGTCTCTCTCTGTCAGTCAAACAGATGGCATTAGTCTCTCTGTCAGTCAAACAGACAAACATATGGCATTAGTCTCTCTCTGTCAGTCAAACAGATGGCATTAGTCTCTCTCTGTCAGTCAAACAGACGGCATTAGTCTCTCTGTCAGTCAAACAGACGGCATTAGTCTCTCTCTGTCAGACAAACAGACGGCATTAGTCTCTCTCTGTCAGACAAACAGATGGCATTAGGCTCTCTCTGTCAGACAAACAGACAAACAGATGGCATTAGTCTCTCTCTGTCAGACAAACAGTCAAACAGATGGCATTAGTCTCTCTCTGTCAGTCAAACAGACAAACAGATGGCATTAGTCTCTCTCTGTCAGTCAAACAGATGGCATTAGTCTCTCTGTCAGTCAAACAGACGGCATTAGTCTCTCTCTGTCAGACAAACAGATGGCATTAGTCTCTCTCTGTCAGTCAAACAGATGGCATTAGTCTCTCTCTGTCAGTCAAACAGATGGCATTAGTCTCTTTCTGTCAGTCAAACAGACAAACAGATGGCATTAGTCTCTCTCTGTCAGTCAAACAGACAGACAGATGGCATTAGTCTCTCTGTCAGTCATACAGACGGCATTAGTCTCTCTCTGTCAGACAAACAGACAAACAGACGGCATTTGTCTCTCTCTGTCAGTCAAACAGATGGCATTAGTCTCTCTCTGTCAGTCAAACAGATGGCATTAGTCTCTCTGTTAGTCAAACAGATGGCGTTAGTCTCTCTCTGTCAGACAAACAGATAGCATTAGTCTCTCTCTGTCAGTCAAACAGATAGCATTAGTCTCTCACTGTCAGTCAAACAGATGGCATTAGTCTCTCTGTCTGTCAAACAGATGGCATTAGTCTCTCTCTGTCAGACAAACAGATGGCATTAGTCTCTCTCTGTCAGTCACACAGATGGCATTAGTCTCTCTCTGTCAGTCAAACAGACGGCCTTAGTCTTTCTAGTTTGTGGGTTGGAGGATGTTTATGAACGTAATGTTGCTAATATATTAATGAATATATGCCATGGAAGAAGTCAAAGCAGCCTAAAAGCTTATAGTGGTTAGAAGATTGACAGGAGCTTTGTCAAATGAGCACAGCCCTGCTGTGGACCTTGTCCCGCCTCTTATGCATTCAGACATTAACCTTTCAAATATACAAGCAAATCAAATCAAAGTGTATTTGTCACATGCACCGAATAGAACAGGTGTAGATGTCACGATCGTCATAATACGAATGAGTGGACCAAGGCGCAGCGTGGAAAAAAGACATCTTCTTTAAATGAAGACAAACAAACACTGAAACCGAACAAAAACAACAAACGATCGTGAAGCTAAAACAAACTAAGTGCACCCATGCAACATAGACATAGACAATTACCCACAATAGCCTACTGCCTATGGCTGCCTTAAATATGGCTCCAAATCAGAGACAACAATAAACAGCTGTCTCTGATTGAGAACCAAACCAGGCGACCATAGACTTTCCTAAACACCTACACCTACACTGAACACAACCCCATACACTATACAAAACCCCATATACAATACAACCACCCAAGACGAGACAAATACAAACAAACATCCCCCATGTCACACCCTGACCTGACTAAAATAATACAGAAAACAAAGATAACTAAGGCCAGGGCGTGACAGTACCCCCCCCCCCAAAGGTGCGGACTCCGGCCGCAAAACCTGACATAGAAGGGGAGGGTCCGGATGGGCCTTCCTTTGGCGGCGGCTCGGGTGCGGGACGTGGCCCCCACTCCACCATAGTCTATACCCGCTTTGGTGGCGGCTCTGGCAGATCCTGGCTGACTTTCGGCTCTGGGAGATCCTGGCTGGCGGGCGGCTCTGGCTGCTCCTGGCTGGCGGGCGGCTCTGGCTGCTCCTGGCTGGCGCGCGGCTCTGGCTGCTCCTGTCTGGCGGGTGGCTCTGGCTGATCCTGTCTGGCGGGCGGCTCTGACGGCTCGGGACAGACGGGCGGCTCTGACGGCTCGGGACAGACGGGCGGCTCTGACGGCTCGGGACAGATGGGCGGCTCTGACGGCTCGGGACAGACGGGCAGCTCTGACGGCTCGAGACAGACGGGCAGCTCTGACGGCTCGGGACAGACGGGCAGCTCTGACGGCTCGGGACAGACGGGCAGCTCTGACGGCTCGGGACAGACGGGCAGCTCTGACGGCTCGGGACAGACGGGCAGCTCTGACGGCTCTGGGCAGACGGGCAGCTCTGACGGCTCTGGGCAGACGGATAGCGCAGGCGGCTCTGAGCAGACGGACAGTGCAGGCGGCACTGGGCAGACGGCAGATTCTGGCCGGCTTAGGCGCACAGTAGGCCTGGTGCGTGGTGCCGGAACTGGTGGTACCGGGCTGGAGACACGCACCATAGGACGAGTGCGTGGAGGAGGAACAGGGCTCTGGAGACGTACTGGAAGGCTGGTGCGTGGTGTAGGCACTGGTGGAACTGGGCTCGGGCGGGGAAGTGGCGCCGGATATACCGGACCATACAGGCGTACTGGCTCCCTTGAGCACTGATCCTGCCCAACCTTACCTGGTTGTATGCTCCCTGTCGCCCGACCAATGCGGGGAGGTGGAATAACCCGCACTGGGCTGTGTAGGCGAACCGGGGACACCATGCGTAAGGCTGGTGCCATGTATGCCGGCCCGAGGAGACGCACTGGAGACCAGACGCGTTGAGCCGGCTTCATGGCACCTGGCTCAATACTCAATCTAGCCCTGCCAGTGCGGGGAGGTGGAATATCCCGCACCGGGCTATGCGCACGTACAGGAGACACCATGCGCTTTACCGCATAACACGGTGTCTGCCCGTACTCTTGCATTCCACGTTAAGCATAAGTTTACAATTGGCTCATTCTTCCCCCTCCTCTCCCCTGTAACTATTCCCCAGGTCGTTGCTGCAAATGAGAACGTGTTCTCAGTCAACTTACCTGGTAAAATAACGGTAAAATAAAAAATTAAAAAAAAGCATAGGGAATTGGCGCAGGTGTCCTACCTGACTTCGCCACACTCCCTTGTAGCCCCCCCCCCCCCCCAAGAAATGTTTTGGGCTGACTCACGGGCTTCCTACCGCGTCGTCGTGCTGCCTCCATTCGCCGGTATCCCTCCTCACACTACTCCAGAGAATCCCAGGCGGGCTCCGGCATTCTCCCTGGGTTGATAGCCCACCTGTCGATCTCCTCCCACGTAGTATAGTCCAGACTCTGCTCCCATTGCCATAAATCCTGTGTAGTTTGCTCCTGCTGCTTAACACGCTGCTTGGTCCTTGTTTGGTGGGTAATTCTGTCACGATTGTCATAATACGAATGAGTGGACCAAGGCGCAGCGTGGAAAAAAGACATCTTCTTTTAATTAAGACAAACAAACACTGAAAGCGAACAAAAACAACAAACGATCGTGAAGCTAAAACAAACTAACATAGACATAGACAATTACCCACAATAGCCTACTGCCTATGGCTGCCTTAAATATGGCTCCCAATCAGAGACAACGATAAGCAGCTGTCTCTCATTGAGAACCAAACCAGGCAACCATAGACTTTCCTAAACACCTACACCTAAACTGAACACAACCCCATACACTATACAAAACCCCCTATACAATACAACCACCCAAGACGAGACAAATACAAACAAACATCCCCCAAGTCACACCCTGACCTGACTAAAATAATACAGAAAACAAAGATAACTAAGGCCAGGGCGTGACAGTAGACCTGTGAAATAGTTACTTATGAGCCTTTGATCAACAATGCAGAGTTATAAAAATGGAGTAAGTAAGACAAATTCGCTAAATAAATGAAGGAAAAAATAAAAAAGAACAATTAAAAGAACAATATAAATAACTATCTCATTACTGTCAGGAGTAAAGAAAGGCAGTTACAATTGATTGTGTGGATTCCATAAGGTGGACTGTGGGTTGAGTATATTCAGTCAACCAGTAGGTAGCTGAGCTGTGGGAGGCAGAGTGGACTGAGGGCTCCGGGCTGGACGCTGCTCTTTCTCAGCATGCTGGATTGGCATTCGCTTTAGGTGTTTATTTCTTAATGATCGTGTTTGGAAGACTGGGGTGTTGGCAAAGCTATCAGGCCTGAGGGAGAGGAGAGGAGAGGAGAGGAGAGGAGAGGAGAGGAGAGGAGAGGAGAGGAGAGGAGAGGAAAGGAGAGGAGAGGAGAGGAGAGGAGAGGAGAGGAGAGGAGAGGAGAGGAGAGGAGAGGAGAGGAGAGGAGAGGAGGGGAGGGGAGAGGAGGTTAAAAGGAGCAGAAAGTAGGGAGGATTGCTCTTGGACATGGTATCCCCACTCTGCTCCTTGGACAGCTAATATCCAGCCGGCCACATCACAGGAGAGGAGAAGAGAACAGTAGAGCCCAGGTCATCACAGACTGCTTGACCCTGAGGAGAGGAGAGGAGAGGAGTAGAGCCCAGGTCATCAGACTGCTTGACCCTGAGGAGAGGAGAACAGTAGAGCCCAGGTCATCAGACTGCTTGACCCTGAGGAGAGGAGAGCAGTAGAGCAGAGGTCATCAGACTGCTTGATCCTGAGGAGAGGAGAACCGTAATGCCCAGGTCATCAGACTGCTTGACCCTGAGGAGAGGAGAACAGTAGAGCCCAGGTCATCAGACTGCTTGACCCTGAGGAGAGGAGAGCAGTAGAGCCCAGGTCATCAGACTGCTTGACCCTGAGGAGAGGAGAGCAGTAGAGCCCAGGTCATCAGACTGCTTGACCCTGAGGAGAGGAGAGGAGAGCAGTAGAGCCCGGGTCATCAGACTGCTTGACCCTGAGGAGAGGAGAGGAGAGCAGAAAAGCCCAGGTCATCAGACTGCTTGACCCTGAGGAGAGGAGAGGAGAACAGCAGAGCCCAGGTCATCAGACTGCTTGACCCTGAGGAGAGGAGAGGAGAACAGTAGAGCCCAGGTCATCAGACTGCTTGACCCTGAGGAGAGGAGAGCAGTAGAGCCCAGGTCATCAGACTGCTTGACCCTGAGGAGAGGAGAGGAGAACAGCAGAGCCCAGGTCATCAGACTGCTTGACCCTGAGGAGAGGAGAGCAGTAGAGCCCAGGTCATCAGACTGCTTGACCCTGAGGAGAGGAGAGGAGAACAGTAGAGCCCAGGTCATCAGACTGCTTGACCCTGAGGAGAGGAGAGCAGTAGAGCCCAGGTCATCAGACTGCTTGACCCTGAGGAGAGGAGAACAGCAGAGCCCAGGTCATCAGACTGCTTGACCCTGAGGAGAGGAGAGCAGTAGAGCCCAGGTCATCACAGACTGCTTGACCCTGAGGAGAGGAGAGGAGAGCAGTAGAGCCCAGGTCATCAGACAGCTTGACCCTGAGGAGAGGAGAGCAGTAGAGCCCAGGTCATCAGACTGCTTGACCCTGAGGAGAGGAGAGCAGTAGAGCCCAGGTCATCATACTGCTTGACCCTGAGGAGAGGAGAACAGTAGAGCCCAGGTCATCAGACTGCTTGACCCTGAGGAGAGGAGAGCAGTAGAGCCCAGGTCATCAGACTGCTTGACCCTGAGGAGAGGAGAGGAGAACAGTAGAGCCCAGGTCATCAGACTGCTTGACCCTGAGGAGAGGAGAGGAGAACAGTAGAGCCCAGGTCATCAGACTGCTTGACCCTGAGGAGAGGAGAGCAGTAGAGCCCAGGTCATCAGACTGCTTGACCCTGAGGAGAGGAGAGCAGTAGAGCCCAGGTCATCAGACTGCTTGACCCTGAGGAGAGGAGAGCAGTAGAGCCCAGGTCATCAGACTGCTTGACCCTGAGGAGAGGAGAGCAGTAGAGCCCAGGTCATCAGACTGCTTGACCCTGAGGAGAGGAGAGGAGAGCAGTAGAGCCAAGGTCACAGACTGCTTGACCCTGAGGAGAGGAGAAGAGCAGAGCCCAGGTCATCAGACTGCTTGACCCCGAGGAGAGGAGACCAGTAAAGCCCAGGTCATCAGACTGCTTGACCCTGAGGGGAGGAGAGGAATGCAGTAGAGCCCAGGTCATCACAGACTGCTTGACCCTGAGGAGAGGAGAGCAGTAGAGCCCAGGTCATCAGACTGCTTGACCCTGAGGAGAGGAGAGGAGAGCAGTAGAGCCCAGGTCATCAGACTGCTTGACCCCGAGGAGAGGAGAACAGCAGAGCCCAGGTCATCAGACTGCTTGAACCTGAGGAGAGGAGAGGAGAGCAGTAGCGCCCAGGTCATCAGACTGCTTGACCCTGAGGAGAGGAGAGGAGAGCAGTAGAGCCCAGGTCATCAGACTGCTTGACCCTGAGGAGAAGAGAACAGTAAAGCCCAGGTCATCAGACTGCTTGACCCTGAGGAGAGGAGAAGAGAGCAGTAGAGCCCAGGTCATCAGACTGCTTGACCCTGAGGAGAGGAGAACAGTAAAGCCCAGGTCATCAGACTGCTTGACCCTGAGGAGAGGAGAGCAGTAGAGTCCAGGTCATCAGACTGCTTGACCCTGAGGAGAAGAGAGCAGTAGAGCCCAGGTCATCAGACTGCTTGACCCTGAGGAGAGGAGAGGAGAGCAGTAGAGCCCAGGTCATCAGACTGCTTGACCCTGAGGAGAGGAGAGCAGTAGAGTCCAGGTCATCAGACTGCTTGACCCTGAGGAGAGGAGAGCAGTAGAGCCCAGGTCATCAGACTGCTTGACCCTGAGGAGAGGAGAGGAGAACAGTAGAGCCCAGGTCATCAGACTGCTTGACCCTGAGGAGAGGAGAGGAGAGCAGTAGAGCCCAGGTCATCAGACTGCTTGACCTTGAGGAGAGGAGAGCAGTAGAGCCCAGGTCATCACAGACTGCTTGACCCTGAGGAGAGGAGAGCAGTAGAGCCCAGGTCATCAGACTGCTTGACCCTGAGGAAAGGAGAGGAGTAGAGCCCAGGTCATCAGACTGCTTGACCCTGAGGAGAGGAGAGGAGAGCAGTAGAGCCCAGGTCATCACAGACTGCTTGACCCTGAGGAGAGGAGAGGAGAGCAGTAGAGCCCAGGTCATCACAGACTGCTTGACCCTGAGGAGAGGAGAGGAGAACAGTAGAGCCCAGGTCATCAGACTGCTTGACCCTGAGGAAAGGAGAGGAGTAGAGCCCAGGTCATCAGACTGCTTGACCCTGAGGAGAGGAGAGGAGAACAGTAGAGCCCAGGTCATCAGACTGCTTGACCCTGAGGGGAGGAGAGGAGAGCAGTAGAGCCCAGGTCATCAGACTGCTTGACCCTGAGGAGAGGAGAGGAGAGCAGTAGAGCCCAGGTCATCAGACTGCTTGACCCTGAGGAGAGGAGAGGAGAGCAGTAGAGCCCAGGTCATCAGACTGCTTGACCCTGAGGAGAGGAGAACAGTAGAGCCCAGGTCATCAGACTGCTTGACCCTGAGGAGAGGAGAGGAGAGCAGTAGAGCCGGGGTCGTCAGACTGCTTGACCCTGAGGAGAGGAGAGAAGTAGAGCCCAGGTCATCAGACTGCTTGACCCTGAGGAGAGGAGAGCAGTAGAGCCCAGGTCATCAGACTGCTTGACCCTGAGGAGAGGAGAGGAGAACAGTAGAGCCCAGGTCATCAGACTGCTTGACCCTGAGGAGAGGAGAGGAGAGCAGTAGAGCCCAGGTCATCAGACTGCTTGACCCTGAGGAGAGGGGAACAGTAGAGCCCAGGTCATCAGACTGCTTGACCCTGAGGAGAGGAGAGCAGTAGAGCCCAGGTCATCAGACTGCTTGACCCTGAGGAGAGGAGAGGAGAACAGTAGAGCCCAGGTCATCAGACTGCTTGACCCTGAGGAGAGGAGAGGAGAACAGTAGAGCCCAGGTCATCAGACTGCTTGACCCTGAGGAGAGGAGAGCAGTAGAGCCCAGGTCATCAGACTGCTTGACCCTGAGGAGAGGAGAGCAGTAGAGCCCAGGTCATCAGACTGCTTGACCCTGAGGAGAGGAGAGCAGTAGAGCCCAGGTCATCAGACTGCTTGACCCTGAGGAGAGGAGAGCAGTAGAGCCCAGGTCATCAGACTGCTTGACCCTGAGGAGAGGAGAGCAGTAGAGCCCAGGTCATCAGACTGCTTGACCCTGAGGAGAGGAGAGGAGAGCAGTAGAGCCCAGGTCACAGACTGCTTGACCCTGAGGAGAGGAGAAGAGCAGAGCCCAGGTCATCAGACTGCTTGACCCCGAGGAGAGGAGACCAGTAAAGCCCAGGTCATCAGACTGCTTGACCCTGAGGGGAGGAGAGGAATGCAGTAGAGCCCAGGTCATCACAGACTGCTTGACCCTGAGGAGAGGAGAGCAGTAGAGCCCAGGTCATCAGACTGCTTGACCCTGAGGAGAGGAGAGGAGAGCAGTAGAGCCCAGGTCATCAGACTGCTTGACCCCGAGGAGAGGAGAACAGCAGAGCCCAGGTCATCAGACTGCTTGAACCTGAGGAGAGGAGAGGAGAGCAGTAGCGCCCAGGTCATCAGACTGCTTGACCCTGAGGAGAGGAGAGGAGAGCAGTAGAGCCCAGGTCATCAGACTGCTTGACCCTGAGGAGAAGAGAACAGTAAAGCCCAGGTCATCAGACTGCTTGACCCTGAGGAGAGGAGAGGAGAAGAGAGCAGTAGAGCCCAGGTCATCAGACTGCTTGACCCTGAGGAGAGGAGAACAGTAAAGCCCAGGTCATCAGATTGTTTGACCCTGAGGAGAGGAGAGCAGTAGAGTCCAGGTCATCAGACTGCTTGACCCTGAGGAGAAGAGAGCAGTAGAGCCCAGGTCATCAGACTGCTTGACCCTGAGGAGAGGAGAGGAGAGCAGTAGAGCCCAGGTCATCAGACTGCTTGACCCTGAGGAGAGGAGAGCAGTAGAGTCCAGGTCATCAGACTGCTTGACCCTGAGGAGAGGAGAGCAGTAGAGCCCAGGTCATCAGACTGCTTGACCCTGAGGAGAGGAGAGGAGAACAGTAGAGCCCAGGTCATCAGACTGCTTGACCCTGAGGAGAGGAGAGGAGAGCAGTAGAGCCCAGGTCATCAGACTGCTTGACCCTGAGGAGAGGAGAGCAGTAGAGCCCAGGTCATCACAGACTGCTTGACCCTGAGGAGAGGAGAGCAGTAGAGCCCAGGTCATCAGACTGCTTGACCCTGAGGAAAGGAGAGGAGTAGAGCCCAGGTCATCAGACTGCTTGACCCTGAGGAGAGGAGAGGAGAGCAGTAGAGCCCAGGTCATCACAGACTGCTTGACCCTGAGGAGAGGAGAGGAGAGCAGTAGAGCCCAGGTCATCACAGACTGCTTGACCCTGAGGAGAGGAGAGGAGAACAGTAGAGCCCAGGTCATCAGACTGCTTGACCCTGAGGAAAGGAGAGGAGTAGAGCCCAGGTCATCAGACTGCTTGACCCTGAGGAGAGGAGAGGAGAACAGTAGAGCCCAGGTCATCAGACTGCTTGACCCTGAGGAGAGGAGAGGAGAGCAGTAGAGCCCAGGTCATCAGACTGCTTGACCCTGAGGAGAGGAGAACAGTAGAGCCCAGGTCATCAGACTGCTTGACCCTGAGGAGAGGAGAGCAGTAGAGCCCAGGTCATCAGACTGCTTGACCCTGAGGAGAGGAGAGGAGAACAGTAGAGCCCAGGTCATCAGACTGCTTGACCCTGAGGAGAGGAGAGGAGAACAGTAGAGCCCAGGTCATCAGACTGCTTGACCCTGAGGAGAGGAGAGCAGTAGAGCCCAGGTCATCAGACTGCTTGACCCTGAGGAGAGGAGAGCAGTAGAGCCCAGGTCATCAGACTGCTTGACCCTGAGGAGAGGAGAGCAGTAGAGCCCAGGTCATCAGACTGCTTGACCCTGAGGAGAGGAGAGCAGTAGAGCCCAGGTCATCAGACTGCTTGACCCTGAGGAGAGGAGAGCAGTAGAGCCCAGGTCATCAGACTGCTTGACCCTGAGGAGAGGAGAGGAGAGCAGTAGAGCCCAGGTCGCAGACTGCTTGACCCTGAGGAGAGGAGAAGAGCAGAGCCCAGGTCATCAGACTGCTTGACCCCGAGGAGAGGAGACCAGTAAAGCCCAGGTCATCAGACTGCTTGACCCTGAGGGGAGGAGAGGAATGCAGTAGAGCCCAGGTCATCACAGACTGCTTGACCCTGAGGAGAGGAGAGCAGTAGAGCCCAGGTCATCAGACTGCTTGACCCTGAGGAGAGGAGAGGAGAGCAGTAGAGCCCAGGTCATCAGACTGCTTGACCCCGAGGAGAGGAGAACAGCAGAGCCCAGGTCATCAGACTGCTTGAACCTGAGGAGAGGAGAGGAGAGCAGTAGCGCCCAGGTCATCAGACTGCTTGACCCTGAGGAGAGGAGAGGAGAGCAGTAGAGCCCAGGTCATCAGACTGCTTGACCCTGAGGAGAAGAGAACAGTAAAGCCCAGGTCATCAGACTGCTTGACCCTGAGGAGAGGAGAGGAGAAGAGAGCAGTAGAGCCCAGGTCATCAGACTGCTTGACCCTGAGGAGAGGAGAACAGTAAAGCCCAGGTCATCAGATTGCTTGACCCTGAGGAGAGGAGAGCAGTAGAGTCCAGGTCATCAGACTGCTTGACCCTGAGGAGAAGAGAGCAGTAGAGCCCAGGTCATCAGACTGCTTGACCCTGAGGAGAGGAGAGGAGAGCAGTAGAGCCCAGGTCATCAGACTGCTTGACCCTGAGGAGAGGAGAGCAGTAGAGTCCAGGTCATCAGACTGCTTGACCCTGAGGATAGGAGAGCAGTAGAGCCCAGGTCATCAGACTGCTTGACCCTGAGGAGAGGAGAGGAGAACAGTAGAGCCCAGGTCATCAGATTGCTTGACCCTGAGGAGAGGAGAGGAGAGCAGTAGAGCCCAGGTCATCAGACTGCTTGACCCTGAGGAGAGGAGAGCAGTAGAGCCCAGGTCATCACAGACTGCTTGACCCTGAGGAGAGGAGAGCAGTAGAGCCCAGGTCATCAGACTGCTTGACCCTGAGGAAAGGAGAGGAGTAGAGCCCAGGTCATCAGACTGCTTGACCCTGAGGAGAGGAGAGGAGAGCAGTAGAGCCCAGGTCATCACAGACTGCTTGACCCTGAGGAGAGGAGAGGAGAGCAGTAGAGCCCAGGTCATCACAGACTGCTTGACCCTGAGGAGAGGAGAGGAGAACAGTAGAGCCCAGGTCATCAGACTGCTTGACCCTGAGGAAAGGAGAGGAGTAGAGCCCAGGTCATCAGACTGCTTGACCCTGAGGAGAGGAGAGGAGAACAGTAGAGCCCAGGTCATCAGACTGCTTGACCCTGAGGGGAGGAGAGGAGAGCAGTAGAGCCCAGGTCATCAGACTGCTTGACCCTGAGGAGAGGAGAGGAGAGCAGTAGAGCCCAGGTCATCAGACTGCTTGACCCTGAGGAGAGGAGAGGAGTAGAGCCCAGGTCATCAGACTGCTTGACCCTGAGGAGAGGAGAACAGTAGAGCCCAGGTCATCAGACTGCTTGACCCTTAGGAGAGGAGAGGAGAGCAGTAGAGCCCGGGTCATCAGACTGCTTGACCCTGAGGAGAGGAGAGAAGTAGAGCCCAGGTCATCAGACTGCTTGACCCTGAGGAGAGGAGAACAGTAGAGCCCAGGTCATCAGACTGCTTGACCCTGAGGAGAGGAGAACAGTAGAGCCGAGGTCATCAGACTACTTGACCCTGAGGAGAAGAGAGCAGTAGAGCCCAGGTCATCAGACTGCTTGACCCTGAGGAGAGGAGTGGAGAACAGCAGAGCCCAGGTCATCACAGACTGCTTGACCCTGAGGAGAAGAGAACAGTAGAGCCCAGGTCGTCACAGACTGCTTGACCCTGAGGAGAAGAGAACAGTAGAGCCCAGGTCATCACAGACTGCTTGACCCTGAGGAGAAGAGAACAGTAGAGCCCAGGTCATCACAGACTGCTTGACCCTGAGGAGAGGAGAGCAGTAGAGCCCAGGTCATCACAGACTGCTTGACCCTGAGGAGAAGAGAACAGTAGAGCCCAGGTCATCACAGACTGCTTGACCCTGAGGAGAGGAGAGCAGTAGAGCCCAGGTCATCAGACTGCTTGACCCTGAGGAGAGGAGAGCAGTAGAGCCCAGGTCATCAGACTGCTTGACCCTGAGGAGAGGAGAGGAGAACAGTAGAGCCCAGGTCATCAGACTGCTTGACCCTGAGGAAAGGAGAGGAGTAGAGCCCAGGTCATCAGACTGCTTGACCCTGAGGAGAGGAGAACAGTAGAGCCCAGGTCATCAGACTGCTTGACCCTGAGGAGAGGAGAGGAGAGGAGTAGAGCCCAGGTCATCACAGACTGCTTGACCCTGAGGAGAGGAGAGCAGTAAAGCCCAGGTCATCAGACTGCTTGACCCTGAGGAAAGGAGAGGAGTAGAGCCCAGGTCATCAGACTGCTTGACCCTGAGGAGAGGAGAACAGTAGAGCCCAGGTCATCAGACTGCTTGACCCTGAGGAGAGGAGAGGAGAACAGTAGAGCCCAGGTCATCAGACTGCTTGACCCTGAGGGGAGGAGAGGAGAGCAGTAGATCCCAGGTCATCAGACTGCTTGACCCTGAGGAGAGGAGAGGAGAACAGTAGAGCCCAGGTCATCAGACTGCTTGACCCTGAGGAGAGGAGAGCAGTAGAGCCCAGGTCATCAGACTGCTTGACCCTGAGGAGAGGAGAGCAGTAGAGCCCAGGTCATCAGACTGCTTGACCCTGAGGAGAGGAGAGGAGAACAGTAGAGCCCAGGTCATCAGACTGCTTGACCCTGAGGAGAGGAGAGGAGAACAGTAGAGCCCAGGTCATCAGACTGCTTGACCCTGAGGAGAGGAGAGCAGTAGAGCCCAGGTCATCAGACTGCTTGACCCTGAGGAGAGGAGAGCAGTAGAGCCCAGGTCATCAGACTGCTTGACCCTGAGGAGAGGAGAGCAGTAGAGCCCAGGTCATCAGACTGCTTGACCCTGAGGAGAGGAGAGCAGTAGAGCCCAGGTCATCAGACTGCTTGACCCTGAGGAGAGGAGAGCAGTAGAGCCCAGGTCATCAGACTGCTTGACCCTGAGGAGAGGAGAGCAGTAGAGCCCAGGTCATCAGACTGCTTGACCCTGAGGAGAGGAGAGCAGTAGAGCCCAGGTCATCAGACTGCTTGACCCTGAGGAGAGGAGAGAAGTAGAGCCCAGGTCATCAGACTGCTTGACCCTGAGGAGAGGAGAGGAGAGCAGTAGAGCCCAGGTCATCAGACTGCTTGACCCTGAGGAGAGGAGAGCAGTAGAGCCCAGGTCATCAGACTGCTTGACCCTGAGGAGAAGAGAGCAGTAGAGCCCAGGTCATCAGACTGCTTGACCCTGAGGAGAGGAGAGGAGAAGAGAGCAGTAGAGCCCAGGTCATCAGACTGCTTGACCCTGAGGAGAGGAGAGCAGTAGAGCCCAGGTCATCAGACTGCTTGACCCTGAGGAGAAGAGAACAGTAGAGCCCAGGTCATCAGACTGCTTGACCCTGAGGAGAGGAGAGGAGAAGAGAGCAGTAGAGCCCAGGTCATCAGACTGCTTGACCCTGAGGAGAGGAGAGCAGTAGAGCCCAGGTCATCAGACTGCTTGACCCTGAGGAGAGGAGAGGAGAACAGCAGAGCCCAGGTCATCACAGACTGCTTGACCCTGAGGAGAAGAGAACAGTAGAGCCCAGGTCATCACAGACTGCTTGACCCTGAGGAGAAGAGAACAGTAGAGCCCAGGTCATCACAGACTGCTTGACCCTGAGGAGAAGAGAACAGTAGAGCCCAGGTCATCAGACTGCTTGACCCTGCTAATCAACAGCAATAGCGACATTAAGAGAACAGAAGAAATACAGTCTAAGTCAGAGAGGAGGAGGTCAATAGCAGGTGTTTAATTGATCCGGTGAATATAAAGTAGAGCTAAGGTAGGTTAATGATTCACATGAGAGATAAGATAGGTTAATGATTCACATGAGAGATAAGATAGGTTAATGATTCACATCCCTCACTCTGACGATAAGGTAGGTTAATGATTCACCTCCCTCACTCTGACGATAAGGTAGGTTAATGATTCACATCCCTCACTCTGACGATAAGGTAGGTTAATGATTCACATGAGAGATAAGGTAGGTTAATGATTCACATGAGAGATAAGGTAGGTTAATTAATGATTCACATGAGAGATAAGATAGGTTAATGATTCACATGAGAGATAAGATAGGTTAATGATTCACATCCGTCACTCTGACGATAAGGTAGGTTAATGATTCACATGAGAGATAAGGTAGGTTAATGATTCACATGAGAGATAAGGTAGGTTAATGATTCACATGAGAGATAAGGTAGGTTAATGATTCACATGAGAGATAAGGTAGGTTAATGATTCACATGAGAGATAAGGTAGGTTAATGATTCACATGAGAGATAAGGTAGGTTAATGATTCACACCCCTCACTCTGACGATAAGGTAGGTTAATGATTCACATGCCTCACTCTGACGATAAGGTAGGTTAATGATTCACATGAGAGATAAGATAGGTTAATAATTCACATCCCTCACTCTGACGATTAGGTAGGTTAATGATTCACACCCATCACTCTGACGATAAGGTATGTTAATGATTCAACATCCGTCACTCTGATGACACGGTAGGTTAATGATTCACATCCCTCACTCTGACGATAAGGTAGGTTAATGATTCACATCCGTCACTCTGACGATGAGGTAGGTTAACGATTCACATATATCACTCTGACGATAAGGTAGGTTAATGATTCACATATATCACTCTGACGATAAGGTAGGTTATTGATTCACATATACCACTCTGGCGATAAGGTAGGTTATTGATTCACATACATCACTCTGACTATAAGGTAGGTTAATGGTTAATGATTCACATATATCACTCTGGCGATAAGGTAGGTTAATGATTCACATATATCACTCTGGCGATAAGGTAGGTTAATGATTCACATATATCACTCTGGCGATAAGGTAGGTTAATGATTCACATATATCACTCTGGCGATAAGGTAGGTTAACGATTCACATATATCACTCTGACGATAAGGTAGGTTAACGATTCACATATATCACTCTGGTGATAAGGTAGGTTAACGATTCACATATATCACTCTGACGATAAGGTAGGTTAACGATTCACATATATCACTCTGGTGATAAGGTAGGTTAACGATTCACATATATCACTCTGACGATAAGGTAGGTTAACGATTCACATATATCACTCCGACGATAAGGTAGGTTAACGATTCACATATATCACTCTGACGATAAGGTAGGTTAATGATTCACATATATCACTCTGACGATAAGGTAGGTTAATGATTCACATATATCACTCTGGCGATAAGGTAGGTTAATGACCATCACTCTGATGATAAGGTATGTTAATAATTCACACCCGTCACTCTGACGATAAGGTAGGTTAATGAATCACATATATCACTCCGGCGATAAGGTAGGTTAATGATTCACATATATCACTCTGGCGATAAGGTAGGTTAATGATTCACATATATCACTCTGGCGATAAGGTAGGTTAATGATTCACATATGTCACTCTGGCGATAAGGTAGGTTAATGACCATCACTCTGATGATAAGGTATGTTAATAATTCACACCCGTCACTCTGACGATAAGGTAGGTTAATGAATCACATATATCACTCTGGCGATAAGGTAGGTTAATGAATCACATATATCACTCTGACGATAAGGTAGGTTAATGAATCACATATATCACTCTGGCGATAAGGTAGGTTAATGATTCACATATGTCACTCTGGCGATAAGGTAGGTTAATGACCATCACTCTGATGATAAGGTATGTTAATAATTCACACCCGTCACTCTGACGATAAGGTAGGTTAATGAATCACATATATCACTCTGGCGATAAGGTAGGTTAATAATTCACACCCGTCACTCTGACGATAAGGTAGGTTAATGATTCACATCCGTCACTCTGATGATTCATTGACTTTATGCGATAACGTTTTCATACTCCTCATACTGTAACTGTTTCTGCGATTACGGCGTCGCTGTAACAGGACTTGTTCATGAATTGTGGGATTCGGACACCAAATGGCACCCTATTCCCTAGATAGTGCACAACTATCTGGTCAAAAGCAATGAACTATATAGGGAATAGGGTGCCATTTGAGATGCAACCTGTATCTCAGTCGGACTGATGCCAGAGTCTCACTTCAAGGTCTGTTAGAGAAAGATCTCTGGCCTTCTGCTACGAATTGAATGCTGAATGCAGGAATAAGCTTCACGGCTTCTCTGAGCATCTGTCTATGGGTGATATCGTTGCAGCTTTCTGACTGTGTAATGTTCAATGAATGGGAAACTGAAAACCAGGAGACTTGGTGATGAATGGAATGGTAGGTGTAGTCCAGACATGGTCAGCACTCGTCTGGGAAAAGCATTTCAATACTCCAAAATAGGAGCTTTGATAAAAAAGACGAATTGAAAAGGAAAGCTCCAGCTGAACGCTGACACAAACAGGCTACACACACACACACACGCACGCACACACACACACACACACACACACACACACACACACACACACACACACACACACACACACACACACACACACACACACACACACACACACACACACACACACACACACACACACACACACACACTTCCTGACGCTGACACAAACAGGCTGCACACACAAATCCTTCTATCACTGCAAAATAATGTGTTCACCTGCCTTATCATGCCCTATGTGTGTTCACCTGCCTTATCATGCCCTATGTGTGTTCACCTGCCTTATCATGCCCTACATGTGTTCACCTGCCTTATCATGCCCTACGTGTGTTCACCTGCCTTATCATGCCCTACGTGTGTTCACCTGCCTTATCATGCCCTACGTGTGTTCACCTGCCTTATCATGCCCTACGTGTGTTCACCTGCCTTATCATGCCCTACGTGTGTTCACCTGCCTTATCATGCCCTACGTGAATAGAAACATTAAGAACCACAAAGGACAGAGAAACAGAAACACTGTTGATGAACAAGATCACAGGGACTTAAATTATTGATTGAAGGGGGGGTGGCTTCATTAAATATGAAGGGAAAACCAATAATGGACTTAGCGGCTAACTAGAGGCTCGTGTGACACCTTTCCAGTGTTTCTAATAGAACCTGTACTAGTTCACCCAGTGCTCGAATTAAGGGGGTAATCTGGGGTACCGAAAAGGGCAAGAAACGTTCCCCTTGTCAGTTTAAGATTTATTTATTCTTTATTCTCCGAAACCCTTAGCAGAGGCACTCTGGAGACAAATTGTCAAAGTCTCCAGTCACCCAAGTTACAGACTGTTTTCTCTGCTACCGCAAGGCAAGCGGTACCTGAGCACCAGTCAACGTCCAAAAACGGCTTCTCAATAGCTTCTACCCCCAAGCCATAAGACTCCTGAACAGATTATCATAGGGCTACCCAGACCCCTCTTTTACGCTGCTGCTACTCTCTGTTTATTATCTATGCATAGTCACTTTAACTCTACCTACTTGTACATATTACCTCAATTACCTCAACTAACAGGTGCCCCCGCACATTGACTCTCTACCGGTACCCCCTGTATACAGCCTCCCCTTTGACTCTATACCGTAATACCCTGTATATAGCTTCCACATTGACTCTATACCGTAATACCCTGTATATAGCTTCACCTTTGACTCTATACCGTAATACCCTGTATATAGCCTCCACATTGACTCTGTACCGTAATACCCTGTTTATAGCCTCACCTTTGACTCTATACCGTAATACCCTGTATATACCCTCCACATTGACTCTGTACCGTAATACCCTGTATACAGCCTCACCTTTGACTCTATACCGTAATACCCTGTATATAGCCTCCACATTGACTCTGTACCGTAATACCCTGTATATAGCCTACACATTGACTCTGTACCGTAACACCCTGTATGTAGCCTCCACATTGACTCGGTACCGCAATACCCTGTATATAGCCTCCACATTGACTCGGTACCGTAACACCCTGTATATAGCCTCCACATTGACTCTGTACCGTAATACCTTGTATATAGCCTCCACATTGACTCTGTACCGTAACACCCTGTATATAGCCTCCACATTGACTCTGTACCATAATACCCTGTATATACCCTCCACATTGACTCTGTACCGTAATACCCTGTATACAGCCTCACCTTTGACTCTGTACCGTAATACCCTGTATATAGCCTCCACATTGACTCTGTACCGTAATACCCTGTATATAGCCTACACATTGACTCTGTACCGTAACACCCTGTATGTAGCCTCCACATTGACTCGGTACCGTAATACCCTGTATATAGCCTCCACATTGACTCGGTACCGTAACACCCTGTATATAGCCTCCACATTGACTCTGTACCGTAATACCTTGTATATAGCCTCCACATTGACTCTGTACCGTAACACCCTGTATATAGCCTCCACATTGACTCTGTACCATAATACCCTGTATATAGCCTCCACATTGACTCTGTACCGTAACACCCTGTATATAGCCTCCACACTGACTCTGTAACAGTACCCCCTGTATATAGCATCCACATTGACTCTGTATCGGTACCCCATGTCTATAGTATCCACATTGACTCTGTACCGTAACACCCTGTATATAGCCTCCACATTGACTCGGTACCGGTACCCCCTGTATATAGCCTCCACAATGACTCTGTACCGGTACCCCCTGTATATAGCCTCCACATTGACACTGTACCGTAACCCCTGTATATAGCCTCCACATTGACTCTGTACCGTAACACCCTGTATATAGCCTCCACATTGACTCTGTACAGGTACCCCCTGTATATAGCCTCCACATTGACTCTGTACCGGTACCCCCTGTATATAGCCTCCACATTGACTCGGTACCGGTACCCCCTGTATATAGCCTCCACATTGACTCTGTACCGGTACCACCTGTATATAGCCTCCACATTGACTCTGTACCGGTGACCCTGTGTATAGCCTCCACATTGACTCTGTACCGGTACCCCCTGTATATAGCCTCCACATTGACTTTGTACTGGTACCCCCTGTATATAGTCTCCACATTGACTCTGTACCGTAACACCCTGTATATAGCCTCCACATTGACCCTGTACCGTAACACCCTGTATATAGCCTCCACATTGACTCAGTACCGGTACCCCCTGTACATAGCTACCACATTGACTCTGTACCAGTACCCCCTGTATATAGCCTCCACATTGACTCTGTACCGGTACCCCCTGTATTTAGCCTCCACATTGACTCTGTACCGGTACCTCCTGTATATAGCCTCCACATTGACTCTGTACCGGAACCTCCTGTATATAGCCTCCACACTGACTCTGTACCGGTACCCCCTGTATATAGCCTCCACATTGACTCTGTACCGGTACCCCCTGCATATAGCCTCCCCATTGACTCTGTACCGGTACCCCCTGTATATACCCTCCACATTGACTCTGTATCGGTACCCCCTGTATATAGCCTCCACATTGACTCTGTACCGGTACCTCCTGTATATAGCCTCCACATTGACACTGTACCGGTACCCTCTGTATATAGCCTCCACATTGACTCTGTACCGGTACCCCCTGTAAATAGCCTCCACATTGACTCTGTACCGTAACTCCCTGTATATAGCCTCCACATTGACTCTGTACCGGTACCCCCTGTATATAGCCTCCACATTGACTCTGTACCGGCACCCCCCTGTATATAGCCTCCACATCGACTCTGTACCGGTCACCCTGTATATAGCCTCCACATTGACTCTGTACCGGTACCCCCTGTATATAGCCTCCACATTGACGTTGTACTGGTACCCCCTGTATATAGTCTCCACATTGACTCTGTACCGTAACACCCTGTATATAGCCTCCACATTGACTCTGTACCGTAACACCCTGTATATAGCCTCCACATTGACTCTGTACCGGTACCCCCTGTATATAGCCTCCACATTGACGTTGTACTGGTACCCCCTGTATATAGTCTCCACATTGACTCTGTACCGTAATACCCTGTATATAGCCTACACATTGACTCTGTACCGTAACACCCTGTATGTAGCCTCCACATTGACTCGGTACCGCAATACCCTGTATATAGCCTCCACATTGACTCGGTACCGTAACACCCTGTATATAGCCTCCACATTGACTCTGTACCGTAATACCTTGTATATAGCCTCCACATTGACTCTGTACCGTAACACCCTGTATATAGCCTCCACATTGACTCTGTACCATAATACCCTGTATATACCCTCCACATTGACTCTGTACCGTAATACCCTGTATACAGCCTCACCTTTGACTCTGTACCGTAATACCCTGTATATAGCCTCCACATTGACTCTGTACCGTAATACCCTGTATATAGCCTACACATTGACTCTGTACCGTAACACCCTGTATGTAGCCTCCACATTGACTCGGTACCGTAATACCCTGTATATAGCCTCCACATTGACTCGGTACCGTAACACCCTGTATATAGCCTCCACATTGACTCTGTACCGTAATACCTTGTATATAGCCTCCACATTGACTCTGTACCGTAACACCCTGTATATAGCCTCCACATTGACTCTGTACCATAATACCCTGTATATAGCCTCCACATTGACTCTGTACCGTAACACCCTGTATATAGCCTCCACACTGACTCTGTAACAGTACCCCCTGTATATAGCATCCACATTGACTCTGTATCGGTACCCCATGTCTATAGTATCCACATTGACTCTGTACCGTAACACCCTGTATATAGCCTCCACATTGACTCGGTACCGGTACCCCCTGTATATAGCCTCCACAATGACTCTGTACCGGTACCCCCTGTATATAGCCTCCACATTGACACTGTACCGTAACCCCTGTATATAGCCTCCACATTGACTCTGTACCGTAACACCCTGTATATAGCCTCCACATTGACTCTGTACAGGTACCCCCTGTATATAGCCTCCACATTGACTCTGTACCGGTACCCCCTGTATATAGCCTCCACATTGACTCGGTACCGGTACCCCCTGTATATAGCCTCCACATTGACTCTGTACCGGTACCACCTGTATATAGCCTCCACATTGACTCTGTACCGGTGACCCTGTGTATAGCCTCCACATTGACTCTGTACCGGTACCCCCTGTATATAGCCTCCACATTGACTTTGTACTGGTACCCCCTGTATATAGTCTCCACATTGACTCTGTACCGTAACACCCTGTATATAGCCTCCACATTGACCCTGTACCGTAACACCCTGTATATAGCCTCCACATTGACTCAGTACCGGTACCCCCTGTACATAGCTACCACATTGACTCTGTACCAGTACCCCCTGTATATAGCCTCCACATTGACTCTGTACCGGTACCCCCTGTATTTAGCCTCCACATTGACTCTGTACCGGTACCTCCTGTATATAGCCTCCACATTGACTCTGTACCGGAACCTCCTGTATATAGCCTCCACACTGACTCTGTACCGGTACCCCCTGTATATAGCCTCCACATTGACTCTGTACCGGTACCCCCTGCATATAGCCTCCCCATTGACTCTGTACCGGTACCCCCTGTATATACCCTCCACATTGACTCTGTATCGGTACCCCCTGTATATAGCCTCCACATTGACTCTGTACCGGTACCTCCTGTATATAGCCTCCACATTGACACTGTACCGGTACCCTCTGTATATAGCCTCCACATTGACTCTGTACCGGTACCCCCTGTAAATAGCCTCCACATTGACTCTGTACCGTAACTCCCTGTATATAGCCTCCACATTGACTCTGTACCGGTACCCCCTGTATATAGCCTCCACATTGACTCTGTACCGGCACCCCCCTGTATATAGCCTCCACATCGACTCTGTACCGGTCACCCTGTATATAGCCTCCACATTGACTCTGTACCGGTACCCCCTGTATATAGCCTCCACATTGACGTTGTACTGGTACCCCCTGTAAATAGTCTCCACATTGACTCTGTACCGTAACACCCTGTATATAGCCTCCACATTGACTCTGTACCGTAACACCCTGTATATAGCCTCCACATTGACTCAGTACCGGTACCCCCTGTACATAGCTTCCACATTGACTCAGTATCGGTACCCCCTGTACATAGCTTCCACATTGACTCTGTACCGGTACCCCCTGTATATAGCCTCCACATTGACGTTGTACTGGTACCCCCTGTATACAGTCTCCACATTGACTCTGTACCGTAACACCCTGTATATAGCCTCCACATTGACTCTGTACCGTAACACCCTGTATATAGCCTCCACATTGACTCAGTACCGGTACCCCCTGTACATAGCTTCCACATTGACTCAGTATCGGTACCACCTGTACATAGCTTCCACATTGACTCTGTACCGGTACCTCCTGTATATAGCCTCCACTGACTCTGTACCGGTACCTCCTGTATATAGCCTCCACACTGACTCTGTACCGGTATCCCCTGTATATAGCCTCCACACTGACTCTGTACCGGTACCCCTGTATATAGCCTCCACATTGAATCTGTACCGGTACCCCCTGTATATAGCCTCCACATTGACTCTGTACCGGTACCCCCTGCATATAGCCTCCACATTGACTCTGTACCAGTACCCCCTGTATATAGCTTCCACATTGACTCTGTACAGGTACCCCCTGTATATAGCCTCCACATTGACTCTGTACCGGTACCTCCTGTATATAGCCTCCACATTGACTCTGTACCGGTACCCCCTGTATATAGCCTCCACATTGACTCTGTACCGTAACACCCTGTATATAGCCTCCACATGGACTCTGTACCGGTGCCCCCTGTATATAGCCTCCACATTGACTCTGTACCGTAATACCCTGTATATAGCCTCCACATTGACTCTGTACCAGTACACCCTGTATATAGCCTCCACATTGACTCTGTACCGGTACCCCCTGTATATAGCCTCCACATTGACTCTGTACCGTAATACCCTGTATATAGCCTCCACATTGACTCTGTACCGGTACCCCCTGTATATAGCCTCCACAATTGACTCTGTACCGGTACCCCCTGTATATAGCCTCCACATTGACTCTGTACCGGTACCCCCTGTATATAGCCTCCACATTGACTCTGTACCGGTAACCCTGTATATAGTCTCCACATTGACTCTGTACCGTAACACCCTGTATATAGCCTCCACATTGACTCTGTACCGGTACCCCCTGTATTTAACCTCCACATTGACACTGTACTGGTACCCCCTGTACATAGCCTCCACATTGACACTGTACCGGTACCCCCTGTATATAGCCTCCACATTGACACTGTACAGGTACCCCCTGTATATAGCCTCCACATTGACACTGTACCGGTATCCCCTGTATATAGTCTCCACATTGACTCTGTACCGGTACCCCCTGTATATAGCCTCCACATTGACACTGTACCGGTACCCCCTGTATATAGCCTCCACATTGACACTGTACCGGTACCCCCTATATATAGCCTCCACATTGACACTGTACAGGTACCCCCTGTATATAGCCTCCACATTGACTCTGTACCGGTACCCCCTGTATATAGCCTCCACATTGACTCTGTACCGTAACACCCTGTATATAGCCTCCACATTGACTCTGTACCGTAACACCCTGTATATAGCCTCCACATTGACTCTGTACAGTAACACCCTGTATATAGCCTCCACATTTAATCTGTACCGGTACCCCCTGTATATAGCCTCCACATTGACTCTGTACCGGTACCCCCTATATATAGCCTCCACATTGGCACTGTACGGGTACCCCCTGTATATAGCCTCCACATTGACTCTGTACCGGTACCCCCTGTATATAGCCTCCACACTGACTCTGTACCGGTACCCCCTGTATATAGCCTCCACATTGAATCTGTACCGGTACCCCCTGTATATAGCCTCCACACTGACTCTGTACCGGTACCCCCTGTCTATAGCCTCCACATTGACTCTGTACCGTAACACCCTGTATATAGCCTCCACATTGACTCTGTACAGGTACCCCCTGTATATAGCCTCCACATTGACTCTGTACCGGTACCCCTTTATATAACCTCCACATTTACTCTGTATCGGTACCCCCTGTATATAGCCTCCACATTGACTCTGTACCGGTACCCCCTTTATATAACCTCCACATTTACTCTGTATCAGTACCCCCTGTATATAGCCTCCACATTGACTCTGAACCGGTACCTCCTGTATATAGCCTCCACATTGACTCTGTACCGGTACCCCCTGTATATAGCCTCCACATTGACTGTGTACAGGTACCCCCTGTATATAGCCTCCATATTGACTCTGTACCGTAACACCCTGTATATAACCTCCACATTGACTCTGTACCGGTACACCCTGTATATAGCCTCCACATTGACACTCTACCGGTACCCCCTGTATATAGCCTCCACATTGACACTGTACCGGTACCCCCTGTATATAGCCTCCACATTGACTCTGTACCGGTACCCCCTGTATATAGCCTCCACATTGACTCTGTACCGTTACCCCCTGTATATAGCCTCCACATTGACTCTGTACCTGTACCCCCTGTATATAGCCTCCACATTGACTCTGTACCGTAACACCCTGTATATAGCCTCCACATTGACTCTGTACCGTAATACCCTGTATATAGCCTCCACATTGACACTGTACCGGTACCCCTTGTATATAGCCTCCACATTGACTCTGTACCGTAACACCCTGTATACAGCCTCCACATTGACTCTGTACCGTAACACCCTGTATATAGCCTCCACATTGACTCTGTACCGTAACACCCTGTATATAGCCTCCACATTGACTCTGTACCGTAACACCCTGTATATAGCCTCCACATTGACTCTGTACCGTAACACCCTGTATATAGCCTCCACATTGACTCTGTACCGTAATACCCTGTATATAGCCTCCACATTGACTCTGTACCGTAACACCCTGTATATAGCCTCCACATTGACTCTGTACCGTAACACCCTGTATATAGCCTCCACATTGACACTGTACCGGTACCCCCTGCATATAGCCTCCACATTGACACTGTACCGGTATCCCCTGTATATAGTCTCCACATTGACTCTGTACCGGTACCCCCTGTATATAGCCTCCACATTGACTCTGTACCGTAACACCCTGTATATAGCCTCCACATTGACACTGTACCGGTACCCACTGTATACAGCCTCACTTATTCTTTTACTGCTGCTTTTTAATTATTTGTTACTTTTATTTTCTATTTTCTATTTAACACTTTTTTTTTTTAATAATTGTTGGTTAGAGCCTATAAGTACGCATTTCACTGTAACCTGTTGTGTTTGGCAATTGTGACAAATACACTTTGATTGTATAATTGAAAGGTTAATGCCTGAATGCATAAGAGGCGGGACAAGGTCCACAGCAGGGCTGTGCTCATTTGACAAATGTGTGATGACCCGGGCTCTACTGTTCTCCTCTCCTCAGGGTCAAGCAGTCTGATGACCTGGGCTCTACTGTTCTCCTCTCCTCAGGGTCAAGCAGTCTGATGACCTGGGCTCTACTGCTCTCCTCTCCTCTCCTCAGGGTCAAGCAGTCTGATGACCTGGGCTTTACTGCTCTCCTCTCCTCTCCTCAGGGTCAAGCAGTCTCTGATGACCTGGGCTCTACTGCTCTCCTCTCCTCAGGGTCAAGCAGTCTGATGACCCGGGCTCTACTGTTCTCCTCTCCTCAGGGTCAAGCAGTCTGATGACCTGGGCTTTACTGCTCTCCTCTCCTCTCCTCAGGGTCAAGCAGTCTGATGACCTGGGCTCTACTGTTCTCCTCTCCTCTCCTCAGGGTCAAGCAGTCTGATGACCTGGGCTCTACTGCTCTCCTCTCCTCAGGGTCAAGCAGTCTGATGACCTGGGCTCTGCTGTTCTCCTCTCCTCAGGGTCAAGCAGTCTGATGACCTGGGCTCTACTGTTCTCCTCTCCTCTCCTCAGGGTCAAGCAGTCTGATGACCCGGGCTCTACTGCTCTCCTCTCCTCAGGGTCAAGCAGTCTGATGACCTGGGCTCTGCTGTTCTCCTCTCCTCAGGGTCAAGCAGTCTGATGACCTGGGCTCTGCTGTTCTCCTCTCCTCAGGGTCAAGCAGTCTGATGACCTGGGCTCTGCTGTTCTCCTCTCCTCAGGGTCAAGCAGTCTGATGACCTGGGCTCTGCTGTTCTCCTCTCCTTAGGGTCAAGCAGTCTGTGATGACCTGGGCTCTGCTGTTCTCCTCTCCTCAGGGTCAAGCAGTCTGATGACCTGGGCTCTACTGCTCTCCTCTCCTCTCCTCAGGGTCAAGAAGTCTGATGACCTGGGCTCTACTGCTCTCCTCTCCTCTCCTCAGGGTCAAGCAGTCTGATGACCTGGGCTCTACTGCTCTCCTCTCCTCTCCTCAGGGTCAAGCAGTCTGATGACCTGGGCTTTACTGCTCTCCTCTCCTCTCCTCAGGGTCAAGCAGTCTGATGACCTGGGCTCTACTGCTCTCCTCTCCTCTCCTCAGGGTCAAGCAGTCTGATGACCCGGGCTCTACTGCTCTCCTCTCCTCAGGGTCAAGCAGTCTCTGATGACCTGGGCTCTACTGCTCTCCTCTCCTCTCCTCAGGGTCAAGCAGTCTGATGACCTGGGCTCTACTGCTCTCCTCTCCTCAGGGTCAAGCAGTCTGATGACCTGGGCTCTACTGCTCTCCTCTCCTCAGGGTCAAGCAGTCTGATGACCTGGGCTCTACTGCTCTCCTCTCCTCTCCTCAGGGTCAAGCAGTCTGATGACCTGGGCTCTACTGTTCTCCTCTCCTCTCCTCAGGGTCAAGCAGTCTGATGACCTGGGCTCTACTGCTCTCCTCTCCTCTCCTCAGGGTCAAGCAGTCTGATGACCCGGGCTCTACTGCTCTCCTCTCCTCAGGGTCAAGCAGTCTCTGATGACCTGGGCTCTACTGCTCTCCTCTCCTCTCCTCAGGGTCAAGCAGTCTGATGACCTGGGCTCTACTGCTCTCCTCTCCTCAGGGTCAAGCAGTCTGATGACCTGGGCTCTACTGTTCTCCTCTCCTCTCCTCAGGGTCAAGCAGTCTGATGACCTGGGCTTTACTGCTCTCCTCTCCTCTCCTCAGGGTCAAGCAGTCTGATGACCTGGGCTTTACTGCTCTCCTCTCCTCTCCTCAGGGTCAAGCAGTCTCTGATGACCTGGGCTCTACTGCTCTCCTCTCCTCAGGGTCAAGCAGTCTGATGACCCGGGCTCTACTGTTCTCCTCTCCTCAGGGTCAAGCAGTCTGATGACCTGGGCTTTACTGCTCTCCTCTCCTCTCCTCAGGGTCAAGCAGTCTGATGACCTGGGCTCTACTGTTCTCCTCTCCTCTCCTCAGGGTCAAGCAGTCTGATGACCTGGGCTCTACTGCTCTCCTCTCCTCAGGGTCAAGCAGTCTGATGACCTGGGCTCTGCTGTTCTCCTCTCCTCAGGGTCAAGCAGTCTGACGACCTGGGCTCTACTGTTCTCCTCTCCTCTCCTCAGGGTCAAGCAGTCTGATGACCCGGGCTCTACTGCTCTCCTCTCCTCAGGGTCAAGCAGTCTGATGACCTGGGCTCTGCTGTTCTCCTCTCCTCAGGGTCAAGCAGTCTGATGACCTGGGCTCTGCTGTTCTCCTCTCCTCAGGGTCAAGCAGTCTGATGACCTGGGCTCTGCTGTTCTCCTCTCCTCAGGGTCAAGCAGTCTGATGACCTGGGCTCTGCTGTTCTCCTCTCCTCAGGGTCAAGCAGTCTGATGACCTGGGCTCTGCTGTTCTCCTCTCCTCAGGGTCAAGCAGTCTGTGAAGACCTGGGCTCTGCTGTTCTCCTCTCCTCAGGGTCAAGCAGTTTGATGACCTGGGCTCTACTGCTCTCCTCTCCTCTCCTCAGGGTCAAGCAGTCTGATGACCTGGGCTCTACTGCTCTCCTCTCCTCTCCTCAGGGTCAAGCAGTCTGATGACCTGGGCTTTACTGCTCTCCTCTCCTCTCCTCAGGGTCAAGCAGTCTGATGACCTGGGCTCTACTGCTCTCCTCTCCTCTCCTCAGGGTCAAGCAGTCTGATGACCCGGGCTCTACTGCTCTCCTCTCCTCAGGGTCAAGCAGTCTCTGATGACCTGGGCTCTACTGCTCTCCTCTCCTCTCCTCAGGGTCAAGCAGTCTGATGACCTGGGCTCTACTGCTCTCCTCTCCTCAGGGTCAAGCAGTCTGATGACCTGGGCTCTACTGTTCTCCTCTCCTCTCCTCAGGGTCAAGCAGTCTGATGACCTGGGCTTTACTGCTCTCCTCTCCTCTCCTCAGGGTCAAGCAGTCTGATGACCTGGGCTCTACTGCTCTCCTCTCCTCTCCTCAGGGTCAAGCAGTCTGAGGACCTGGGCTCTACTGCTCTCCTCTCCTCAGGGTCAAGCAGTCTGATGACCTGGGCTCTACTGCTCTCCTCTCCTCTCCTCAGGGTCAAGCAGTCTGATGACCTGGGCTCTACTGCTCTCCTCTCCTCTCCTCAGGGTCAAGCAGTCTGATGACCTGGGCTCTACTGCTCTCCTCTCCTCAGGGTCAAGCAGTCTGATGACCCGGGCTCTACTGTTCTCCTCTCCTCTCCTCAGGGTCAAGCAGTCTCTGATGACCTGGGCTCTACTGCTCTCCTCTCCTCAGGGTCAAGCAGTCTGATGACCTGGGCTCTACTGCTCTCCTCTCCTCAGGTCAAGCAGTCTCTGATGACCTGGGCTCTACTGCTCTCCTCTCCTCAGGGTCAAGCAGTCTGATGACCTGGGCTCTACTGTTCTCCTCTCCTCTCCTCAGGGTCAAGCAGTCTGATGACCTGGGCTTTACTGCTCTCTTCTCCTCTCCTGTGATGTGGCTGGCTGGATGTTAGCTGTCCACGGAGCAGAGTGGGGCAACCATGTCCAAGAGCAATCCACCCTACGTTCTTCTCCTTTCAACCTCCTCTCCTCTCCTCTCCTCTCCTCTCCTCTCCTCTCCTCTCCTCTCCTCTCCTCTCCTCTCCTCTCCTCTCCTCTCCTCTCCTCTCCTCTCCTCTCATAGCTCTCTCCCTCAGGCCTGATAGCTTTGCCAACACCCCAGTCCTCCAAACACGATCATTATGAAATAAACACCTAAAGCAGATGCCAATCCAGCATGCTGAGAAAGAGCAGCGTCCAGCCCGGAGCCCTCAGTACACTCTGCCTCACACAGCTCAGCTACCTACTGGTTGACTGAATATACTTTTCCCTTAATTTATTTAGCCAATTTGTCTTACTTACTCCATTTTTATAACTCTGCACTGTTGATCAAAGGCTCATAAGTAACTATTTCACAGGTCTGCACCTGTTCTTTTCGGTGCTTGTGACAAATACACTTTGATTTGATTTGATTGTATAATTGAAAGGTTAATGCCTGAATGCATCAGAGGCGGGACAAGGTCCACAGCAGGGCTGTGCTCATTTGACAAAGCTCCTGTCAATCGTCTAACCACTATAAGCTTTTAGGCTGCTTTGACTCAGGTGGAATGTCACCCTGGTTCTTCCACGGCATATAGTCATTAATATTTTAGCAACATTACGTTCATAAACATCATCCAACACACTGGAACAATTTAATTTGTTATTAGGCAAGAACAAATTCTTATTTACAATGACAGCCAACAGTGGATTAACTGTCTTTTTTCAGGTGCAGAAGTACACATTTTTCCCTTGTCAGCTCAGGGATTCAATCTAGCAACCTTTCGGTTACTAGTCCTAAACACTAGGCTACCTGCATCCTCTAACCACTAGGCTACCAGCCTCCTCTAACCACTAGGCTACCTGCCACCTCTAACCACTAGGCTACCTGCCTCCTCTAACCACTAGGCTACCTGCATCCTCTAACCACTAGGCTACCTGCCTCCTCTAACCACTAGGCTACCTGCCACCTCTAACCACTAAGCTACCTGCCTCCTCTAACCACTAGGCTACCCGCCACCTCTAACCACTAGGCTACCTGCCACCTCTAACCACTAGGCTACCTGCCACCCCTGAATAACCTAATGGTTTTATTGATTATAGCACCTGTTAACCTAATGGTATTATTGATTAATGCACCAGTTAACCTAATGGTATTATTGATTATAGCACCAGTTAACCTAATGGTATTATTATTGATTATAGCACCAGTTAACCTAATGGTATTATTGATTATAGCACCAGTTAACCAGTTTGGGCTGCAGGGGCAGTATTGAGTAGCCAGATAAAAGGTGCCCATTTCAAACGGCCTCGTACTCAATTCTTGCTCGTACAATATGCATATTATTATTACTATTGGATGGAAAACACTCTCTAGTTTCTAAAACCGTGTGAATTATATCTGTAAGTCAAACAGAACTCATTTGGCACAAACTTCCTGACAGGAAGTGGAAAATCTGAAATCGATGCTCTGTTCTAGGCCCTGCCTATAAATGTCCTTGATATATATCAGTATACACGCACTTCATACATCTTCCACTAGATGTCGACAAGCAGTGAGAGAAGAAATGGAGTGTGTAACTTGATCTGGGGTTGAATAATAGCTCTCGGCATGACGTGTCACCAGTTTCCTGTTTTCTGGAGAGCGCGTGAAGGGACCTGGATTTGCCTTCTGATAAGCTGTCGTTATGGACGACTAATATCTCCGGCTTTGATTTTATTTGATACATGTGACAATATCATCGTAAAGTATGTTTTATCAATATAATTTTATTAGATTATTGAAATTTATTCGGGACGTTAGGCGTTTTGCGTTGTGTGCCTTTGTTCAAGAAGGAGAGCTTAGCGCCACTTTTCTAGCTTTCCGTGCTATTTGACTGGAGAAGAAGACATTCTAAATCCAAACAATGATTGTTCCTGACAAAGGACCCCTTGTACAACATTCTGATGAAAGATCATCAAAAGTAGGACCCATTTTATGATGCTATTTCATATATCCGTCGAGCATGTGAAATAGTCATTTGCGGCCAGGTTTTGGGCACGCTCTCGCCATAACGTAAACTGCATATCGTAATGAAGTTATTTTTAGAATTCTAACACGGCGATTGCATTAAGAACTAGTGTATCTATCATTTCCTATACAACATGTATTTTTTAGTTATGTTTATGAATAGTTATTTGGTCAGAATATGTGAGTGCCAGAAAAATATCCGGACGTTGTGGGAAAAAGATGCTACGTTAGCACAATGTATAACCACTGATTTCAGCTCTAAATATGCACATTCTCGAACAAAACATAAGTGTATGTATAACCTGATGTTATAGGACTGTCATCTGAGGAAGCTTATCAAGGTTAGTCAAAAATTATATATCTTTTGCTGGTTTGTTACGATCGCTAACTTTTGCTGCTGGGGAATGGCTTGTGTTTCTGGCTATTGTGGTAAGCTAATATAATGCTATATTGTGTTTTCGCTGTTAACCTAATGGTATTATTATTGATTATAGCACCAGTTAACCTAATGGTATTATTGTAGATTATTGCACCTGTTAACCTATTGGTATTATTATTGATTAAGGCACCAGCCTCCTCTAACCACTAGGCTACCCGCCACCTCTAACCACTAGGCTACCTGCCTCCTCTAACCACTAGGCTACCTGCATCCTCTAACCACTAGGCTACCCGCCACCTCTAACCACTAGGCTACCTGCCTCCTCTAACCACTAGGCTACCCGCCTCCTCTAACCACTAGGCTACCTGCCTCCTCTAACCACTAGGCTACCTGCCTCCTCTAACCACTAGGCTACCTGCCACCTCTAACCACTAGACTACCAGCCTCCTCTAACCACTAGGCTACCCGCCTCCTCTAACCACTAGGCTACCTGCCTCCTCTAACCACTAGGCTACCTGCCTCCTCTAACCACTAGGCTACCTGCCTCCACTAACCACTAGGCTACCTGCCTCCTCTAACGACTAGGCTACCAGCCTCCTCTAAACACTAGGCTACCTGCCTCCTCTAACCACTAGCCTACCTGCCTCCTCTAACCACTAGGCTACCAGCCTCATCTAGCCACTAGGCTACCAGCCTCATCTAGCCACTAGGCTACCCGCCACCTCTAACCACTAGGCTACCTGCCTCCTCTAACCACTAGGCTACCTGCCTCCTCTAACCACTAGGCTACCTGCCTCCTCTAACCACTAGGCTACCTGCCTCCTCTAACCACTAGGCTACCTGCCTCCTCTAACCACTAGGCTACCTGCCTCCTCTAACCACTAGGCTACCTGCCTCCTCTAACCACTAGGCTACCAGCCTCATCTAGCCACTAGGCTACCAGCCTCATCTAGCCACTAGGCTACCCGCCACCTCTAACCACTAGGCTACCTGCCTCCTCTAACCACTAGGCTACCTGCCTCCTCTAACCACTAGGCTACCTGCCTCCTCTAACCACTAGGCTACCTGCCTCCTCTAACCACTAGGCTACCTGCCTCCTCTAACCACTAGGCTACCTGCCTCCTCTAACCACTAGGCTACCTGCCTCCTCTAACCACTAGGCTACCTGCCTCCTCTAACCACTAGGCTACCAGCCTCATCTAGCCACTAGGCTACCCGCCACCTCTAACCACTAGGCTACCTGCCTCCTCTAACCACTAGGCTACCTGCCTCCTCTAACCACTAGGCTACCTGCCTCCTCTAACCACTAGGCTACCTGCCTCCTCTAACCACTAGGCTACCTGCCTCCTCTAACCACTAGGCTACCTGCCTCCTCTAACCACTAGGCTACCTGCCTCCTCTAACCACTAGGCTACCTGCCTCCTCTAACCACTAGGCTACCTGCCTCCTCTAGCCACTAGGCTACCTGCCACCCCTGAATAACCTAATAGTTTTATTGATTATAGCACCAGTTAACCTAATGGTATTATTATTGATTATAGCACCAGTTAACCTAATGGTATTATTGATTATAGCACCAGTTAACTTCTACTTCATCACCATCCCGGATCCGGGAGCATCCTCATCAGTAAAAAGCTGACTAGTATAGCCTAGCATAGCGCCACAAGTAAATACTAGCATATAAATATCATGAAATCACAAGTCCAATACAGCAAATGAAAGATACACATCTTGTGAATCCAGCCATCATTTCCGATTTTTAAAATGTTTTACAGCGAAAACACAATATGTATTTCTATTAACTAACCACAATAGCAAAAGACTCAACCGCATATTTTCACAATTTTTTTACTGCATAGGTAGCTATCACAAAACCGACCAAATAGAGATATAATTAGTCACTAACCAAGAAACAACTTCATCAGGTGACAGTCTTATAACATGTTATACAATAAATCTATGTTTTGTTCGAAAATGTGCATATTTGAGGTATAAATCATAGTTTTACATTGCAGCTACCACAAAAAATATCACCAAAGCCACCAGAATAATTACAGAGAGCAACGTGAAATACCTAAATACTCATCATAAAACATTTATGAAAAATACATGGTGTACAGCAAATGAAAGATAAACATCTTGTGAATCAGGCCACTATTTCCGATTTTTTTAAGTGTTTTACAGCAAAAACACAATATAGCATTATATTAGCTTACCACAATAGCCAAACACACAAATGCATTTATCAGCAGCAAAAGGTAGAGATCGCAAAAACCAGCAAAAGATATAAAACTATTCACTAACCTTGACAAACTTCATCAGATGACAGTCCTATAACATCAGGTTATACAATACACTTATGTTTTGTTCGAAAATGTGCATATTTTGAGCTGCAAACCGTGGTTATACATTGTGAATATGTAGCACCGATTCACCAGAATGTCCGGAGATATTTTGGACACTCACCTAACCTGACCAAAGAACTCATCATAAACTTTACTAAAAAATACATGTTGTACAGCAAATGAAAGATACACTAGTTCTTAATGCAACCGCCGTGTTAGATTTTTTAAAATAACTTTACCATAACAAACAGCTTACGTTATAGCGAGACAGCGCACGCCAAAACGCTGCATAATAGGACTCAACATGTTCCACAGAAATACGAAATAACATCATAAATTGTTCCTACTTTTGCTGAGCTTCCATCAGAATCTTGTACAAGGAGTCCTTGGTCCAGAATAAATCGTTGTTTGTTTTTAGAATTTAGTCCTCTTCTCCTGTCGAATTAGCAACTTTAGCTAGCCATGTGGTGCGAACATGCCCAAATTCTCCTGACGCAAAGAAAAGAAAATTCCAAAACTCGCAATAAACGTTGAATAAACTGATACAACTCGGTTGAAAAAAACTACTTTGATGTTTTTATCACATCTATCAAATAAAATCAGAGCCAGAGATATCCACCGTGTATACCGAACGCTTTTCAGAAGCCAATGTCGATGCCCTTCCCGCGCCTTGGTAGAGAAAGGAAATTATGGTCACGTCATTCCAAGAGCTCTTGTTCGACCTTAGATCAAGCTAGACACCCCATTCCACCTTCCACTGCCTGTTGACATCTAGTGGAAGGCGTATGCAGTGCATGCAAACCCATAGAAACTAGGCAATTGAATAGGCAGGCCCTGGAACAGAGCATCGTTTTCAGATTTTTCACTTCCTGTCTGGAAGTTTGCTGCAAAATGAGTTCTGTTTTACTCACAGATATAATTCAAACAGTTTTAGAAACTTGAGAGTGTTTTCTATCCAATAGTAATAATACTATGCATATTGTAAGATCTAGAATTGAGTACGAGGCAGTTTAATTTGGGCACGATTTTTTCCAATGTGAAAACAGCGCCCCCCTATTGACAAAAGGTTTTAACCTAATGGTATTATTATTGATTATAGCACCAATTAACCTAATGGTATTATTATTGATTATAGCACCAATTAACCTAATGGTATTATTGAATATAGCACCAGTTAACCTAATGGTATTATTGATTATAGCACCAGTTAACCTAATGGTATTATTGATTAATGCACCAGTTAACCTAATGGTATTATAGATTATAGCACCAGTTAACATAATGGTATTATTATTGATTATAGCACCAGTTAACCTAATGGTATTATTGATTATAGCACCAGTTAACCATGCAGGTACAGAGACCGTCTTCATTAAGAGGAATAAACCTAATGAGTATACACTGTGAAAGTAGCTCACCACTGATAGGCTGTTTTGGAGAAAATATATCTCACAATTAAATCCCAATTTTCTCTTTAACGCTCACAGCGATTGTAAAAAGTAGAAACATTGTTATTTGCTGTTCTTTAAAGTTCCTCTGAGGCCGAATTCAGGTATCACTGTAATGCCTAACCTCATTTATTTCCATTTACTTAACTGTGGAGGGAGTCAGAGAGAAGGAGTAAGCAACTCACCGTGAAACGGATGTCTGTGTAAACTTCAATGTCGTTAGCTGTAGGAGTTCTCACTTTCTTTTACATCAGCAACTGTAGATCTTTAAAAATAAATAAGGGATATGTACAGTGAGGATACGCTGATAGAAGTTTCTCCTTGAAGAATATGAATATGCACTAGATATTTTAATCACTGGCGCACTTCCATGTCCTCTGCAGGCAACGAATCCTAATTAAGGATGGTATGTATTTATTTAACCAGGTAAGATAGTTGAGAACAAGTTCTCATTTACAACTGCGACCTGCACAAGATAAAGCAAAGCGGTGCGACACAAACAACAACACAGAGTTACACATGGAATAAACAAACGTACAGTCAATAATACAATAGAAAAAGTCTATATACAGTGTGTGCAAATGAGGTAGGATAAGGGAGATAAGGCAATAACTAGGCCACAATGGAGAAATAATTACAATATAGCAATTAAACACTGGAGTGATAGATGTGCAGAAGATGAGTGTGCAAGTAGAGATACTGGGGTGCAAAGGATCAAAATAAATAACAGTATGGGGAAGGGGTAATTGGTTGGGCTTTGGGGGTGACCAGTGAAATATACCTGCTGGAGCGCGTGCTACGAGTGGGTGCTGCTATGGTGACCCGTGAGCTGAGATAATGCGGGGCTATTCCTAGCAAAGACTTGTAGATGACCTGGAGCCAGTGGATTTGGCGACGAGTATGAAGCGAGGACCAGCCAACGAGAGCGTACAGGTCGCAGTGGTGGGTACAGGTCGCAGTGGATGGCACTGTGATAGACTGCATCCAGTTTGCTGAGTAGAGTGTTGGAGGCTATTTTGTAAATGACATCGCCGAAGTCAAGGATCGTTAGGATAGTCAGTTTTACGAGGGTATGTTTGGCAGCATGAGTGAAGGATGCTTTGTTGCGAAATAGGAAGCTGATTCTAGATTTAATTTTGGATTGGAGATGCTTAATGTGAGTCTGGAAGGAGAGTTTACAGTCTAACCGGACACCTAGGTATTTGTAGTTGTCCTCATATTCTAAGTCAGGACCGTCCAGAGTAGGGATGCTGGACAGGCAGGCAGGTGCAGGCAGCGATCGGTTGAAGAGCATGCATTTAGTTTTACTTTTATTTAAGAGCAGTTGGAGGCCACGGAAGGAGAGTTGTATGGCATTGAAGCTCGTCGGGAGGTTAGTTAACACAGTGTCCAAAGAAGGGCAAGAAGTATACAGAATGGTGTCGTCTGCAAAGAGCTGGATCAGAAAATCACCAGCAGCAAGAGCGATATCATTGATGTGTACAGAGAAAAGAGTCGGCCCGAGAATTGAACCCTGTGGCACCCCCATAGAGACTGACAGAAGTCCGGACAACAGGCCCTCCGATTTGACACACTGAACTCCGTCTGAGAAGTAATTGGTGAACCAGGCGAGGTAATCATTAATCATTTGAGAAACCAAGGCTGTTGAGTCTGGTCGATAAGAATGTGGTGATTGACAGAGTTATAACAGAAATGTGTATGTGTTATGACAACTTATAGCAGATGTTATATTTCACTTCTTCTTTTTCCCCTCGGCATTGTTGGAAAGGGCCCGTAAGCATTTCACTGTTAGTCTACACTTGTTTACAAAACAGGTGACAAATACAATTTGATTTGATATTGTCCTATGCGCACTTAAAGGCATTACACGTGAGTGCCTCGTACGGTCTTATTGCATGTCCTAATGCCTGTAGTCAGAGTAGGAACAGTGAACAAGGTGAGAGGCTTGTGGAGGCTATGAGTTGTCATGACAGTTTCTAGCAAATGTTATAATTGAGCAATAAGGCACGAGGAGGTGTGGTATATGGCCAAAATACCATGCCTAAGGGCTGTTCTTATGCACGTTGCCTGGATACAGTCCTTAGCCGTGGTATAATGGCCATATACCACAAACCCCCGAGGTCCCTTATTGCTATTATAAACTGGTTACCAACGTAATTAGAGCAGTAAAAATAAATGTTTTGTCATACCTGTGCTATGCGGTCTGATATACCATGGCTGTCAGCCAATCAGCATTCAGGGCTCGAACCGCCAAGTTTATAATGCACTATAAATGTATCACACCAAAATGTGTGAGCAGTGATGGCATAAACAGGAAAAGAGGTTTGTACAGGAGACTGGAGCACAGGTTCAGACTATATGTTGTGCAGGAGACTGGGCCACAGGTTCAGGTAATGTGGTTTGCAGGAGACTGGGCCACAGGTTCAGGTAATGTGGTTTGCAGGAGACTGGGCCACAGGTTCAGGTAATGTGGTTTGCAGGAGACTGGGCCACAGGTTCAGACAATGTGTTGGTGCAGGAGACTGGGCCACAGGTTCAGGTAATGTGGTTTGCAGGAGACTGGGCCACAGGTTCAGACAATGTGTTGGTGCAGGAGACTGGGCCACAGGTTCAGACAATGTGTTGGTGCAGGAGACTGGGCCACAGGTTCAGACAATGTGTTGGTGCAGGAGACTGGGCCACAGGTTCAGACAATGTGTTGGTGCAGGAGACTGGGCCACAGGTTCAGACAATGTGTTGGTGCAGGAGACTGGGCCACAGGTTCAGACTATATGTTGTGCAGGAGACTGGGCCACAGGTTCAGGTAATGTGGTTTGCAGGAGACTGGGCCACAGGTTCAGACTATATGTTGTGCAGGAGACTGGGCCACAGGTTCAGGTAATGTGTTGGTGCAGGAGACTGGGCCACAGGTTCAGGTAATGTGTTGGTGCAGGAGACTGGGCCACAGGTTCAGACTATATGTTGTGCAGGAGACTGGGCCACAGGTTCAGACTATATGTTTTGCAGGAGACTGGGCCACAGGTTCAGATAATGTGTTGTGCAGGAGACTGGGCCACAGGTTCAGATAATGTGTTGTGCAGGAGACTGGGCCACAGGTTCAGATAATGTGTTGTGCAGGAGACTGGGCCACAGGTTCAGGTAATGTGGTTTGCAGGAGACTGGGCCACAGGTTCAGACAATGTGTTGGTGCAGGAGACTGGGCCACAGGTTCAGACTATATGTTGTGCAGGAGACTGGGCCACAGGTTCAGACTATATGTTTTGCAGGAGACTGGGCCACAGGTTCAGGTAATGTGTTGGTGCAGGAGACTGGGCCACAGGTTCAGGTAATGTGTTGGTGCAGGAGACTGGGCCACAGGTTCAGATAATGTGTTGTGCAGGATACTGGGCCACAGGTTCAGATAATGTGTTGTGCAGGAGACTGGGCCACAGGTTCAGATAATGTGTTGTGCAGGAGACTGGGCTACAGGTTCAGGTAATGTGTTGTGCAGGAGACTGGGCCACAGGTTCAGACAATGTGTTGGTGCAGGAGACTGGGCCACAGGTTCAGGTAATGTGTTGGTGCAGGAGACTGGGCCACAGGTTCAGGTAATGTGTTAGTGCAGGAGACTGGGCCACAGGTTCAGGTAATGTGTTGGTGCAGGAGACTGGGCCACAGGTTCAGATAATGTGTTGTGCAGGAGACTGGGCCACAGGTTCAGATAATGTGTTGTGCAGGAGACTGGGCCACAGGTTCAGATAATGTGTTGTGCAGGAGACTGGGCTACAGGTTCAGGTAATGTGTTGTGCAGGAGACTGGGCCACAGGTTCAGACAATGTGTTGGTGCAGGGGACTGGGCCACAGGTTCAGGTAATGTGTTGGTGCAGGAGACTGGGCCACAGGTTCAGACAATGTGTTGGTGCAGGAGACTGGGCCACAGGTTCAGGTAATGTGTTGGTGCAGGAGACTGGGCTACAGGTTCAGATTATATGTTAGTGCAGCGAGGTCCTGTTTTCTAAATGATTCTGTTCTGCTCGGCTGAGCTCTTTAATGAAAGTCTAAATGGTTTTTGGATTGGTTAGAATCAGCAGGGTCGCCGGGCGGATTAGCTCTTCCTCTTTCCTCTGCCTTGATGTTTAATTGGTGAGTCTTATTGAACTGTCAGACAGCGAGGCCAAGGCCCCTACACAGTAGTAGGAGAGGAAGGTGGGGGAATATAATAGAAATGCATGGGCTTGCCTTCTGCTAACTAGCCAGGTTATTAACCATGGCCCTTAAAACACAGACGAAAAAACAGAAAGTCTGTGTCTGTCGTTGGAACGACTCGTTGGAATGACTCGATGGAATGACTTGTTGGAATGACTCGTTGGAATGACTCGTTGGAACGACTCGTTGGAACGACTCGTTGGAATGACTCGTTGGAATGACTCGTTGGAATGACTCGTTAGAATGACTCGTTAGAATGACTCTATGGAATGACTCTATGGAATGACTCTATGGAATGACTCGTTAGAATGACTCGTTAGAATGACTCGTTAGAATGACTCGTTGGAACGACTTGTTGGTTTGACTCGTTGGAATGGCTCGTTGGAACGACTCGTTGGAATGACTCTGCTTGAAACCATGGTCAATGTGAATCAGTGTTATTTCTCCATTCAGGGGAAAGAAGTGACATAGTCAAATCAAACTTTTGTTTGTCATGCACCGAACATGCACCGAATACAACAAGTGTAAACCTTACTGTGAAATGCTTACTGACAAGCCCTTAACCAACAGTGCAGTTCAAGAAGAGTTATGTAAATATTTACCAAGTAAACTAAAATAAAAAGTAATAATAAAAATGAACACAATAAGAATAACGAGGCTCTATATACAGAGGGCACCGGTACCGAGTCAGTGTGCAGGGGTACAGGCTAGTTGAGGTAATCTGTACATGTAGGTGGGGGCGAAGTGACTATACATAGGTAACAAACAAACAGCGAGTAGCAGCAGTGTACAAGAGGGTGTCAATGATTTTTATGAATTGTTCAGCAGTCAAATGGCTTGGGGGTAGAAGCTGTTGAGGAGCCTTTTGGTCTTAGACTTAGCGCTCTGGTACCGCTTGCCGTGCGGTAGCAGAGAAAACAGTCTGTAACTTGGGTGACTGGAGACTTTGACAATTTGTCTCCAGAGTGCCTCTGCGAAGGATTTTGGAGATTAAAGAACAAATAAATCTTAAACTAACAAGGGGAATGTTTCTTGCCCTTTTCTGTACCCCAGATTACCCCCTTAATTCGAGCACTGGGTGAACTAGTACAGGTTCTATTAGAAACACTGGAAAGGTGTCACACGAGCCTCTAGCTAGACGTTAAATCCATTATTGGTTTTCCCTTCATGTTTAATGAAGCCCCCCCAACCCTCCTTCAATAAATATTTTAAGTCCAGGGGATTTTCTTCACCTAGACGTGGTGCTCCGGTACCGCCGTGCGGTAGCAGAGAAAACAGTCTATAACTTGGGGGACTGGAATCTCTGACAATTTTATGGGCTTTCCGCTGACACCGCCTATTATATAGGTCCTGGATTGCAGGAAGCTTGGCCCCAGTGATGTACTGGGCCGTACGCACCACCCTGTGTAGCACCTTACGGTCAGATACTGAGCAGTTGCCATACCAGGCGGTGATGCAACCGGTCAAGATGCTCTCGATGGTGCAGCTGTAGAACCTTTTGAAGAGCTGGGGACCAATGCCAAATCTTTTCAGTCTCCTGAGGCGGAAAAGGTTTTGTCGTGCCCTCTTCACGACTGTCTTGGTGTGTTTGGACCATGATAGTTTGTTGGTGATGTGGACACCAAGGACCTTGAAACTCTCGACCCGCTCCACTACAGCCCCGTCGATATTAATGAGGCCTGTTCGGCCCGCCTTTTCCTGTAGTCCACGATCAGCTCCTTTGTCTTGAACACGTTGAGGGAGAGGTTGTTGTCCTGGCACCACACTGCCAGTTCTCTGACCTCCTCCCTATAGGCCGTCTCACCTTTGTCGGTGATGTCAGCGTGTCCGTGACAGCGTGCATGGCTGTCTGTCGGTAGTTGTGCGTGTGAATTGAATGCAGAAGTGCAAACATCACATAGCTCATGCTGAGACATATATATGTCGTTTTGCTCTTTCCTGCCTGGCCACTGAGCATCTCAGAGGGGAAGAACAATGTTGATTGATCAATCCAGAAGTAAATAACACAACATGATACATGGAGGGATTGGTGCGTCTGCTCCATTAGGTCATACGGTCTTGAGGAGGGGATTTAAAGTTATGTAGAGAGCACCGGACCCGTGGACAACAACCATTTACAATATTAAACAACAGATTATATTCTCTCCAATGATAAAGAGAATGTGCACTTACGTCATACCCAGTCTAGTCTCCTGATATGGTGTGTTCCTACTGTACCTACATCATACCCAGTCTAGTCTCTTGATATGGTGTGCTCCTACTGTACTGTACCTACATCATACCCAGTCTAGTCTCCTGATATGGTGTGTTCCTACTGTACCTACATAATACCCAGTCTAGTCTCCTGATATGGTGTGCTCCTACTGTACTGTACCTACATCATACCCAGTCTAGTCTCCTGATATGGTGTGTTCCTACTGTACCTACATAATACCCAGTCTAGTCTCCTGATATGGTGTGTTCCTACTGTACCTACATCATACCCAGTCTAGTCTCCTGATATGGTGTGTTCCTACTGTACCTACATCATACCCAGTCTAGTCTCCTGATAAGGTGTGTTCCTACTGCACTGTACCTACATCATACCCAGTCTAGTCTCCTGATATGGTGTGTTCCTACTGTACCTACATCATACCCAGTCTAGTCTCCTGATATGGTGTGTTCCTACTGTACCTACATCATACCCAGTCTAGTCTCCTGATAAGGTGTGTTCCTACTGCACTGTACCTACATCATACCCAGTCTAGTTTCCTGATATGGTGTGTTCCTACTGTACCTACATCATACCCAGTCTAGTCTCCTGATATGGTGTGTTCCTGCTGTACCTACATCATACCCAATCTAGTCTCCTGATATGGTGTGTTCCTACTGTACCTACATCATACCCAGTCTAGTCTCCTGATATGGTGTGTTCCTACTGTACCTACATCATACCCAATCTAGTCTCCTGATATGGTGTGTTCCTACTGTACCTACATCATACCCAGTCTAGTCTCCTGATATGGTGTGTTCCTACTGTACCTACATCATACCCAGTCTAGTCTCCTGATAAGGTGTGTTCCTAATGCACTGTACCTACATCATACCCAGTCTAGTTTCCTGATATGGTGTGTTCCTACTGTACCTACATCATACCCAGTCTAGTCTCCTGATATGGTGTGTTCCTGCTGTACCTACATCATACCCAATCGAGTCTCCTGATATGGTGTGTTCCTACTGTACCTACATCATACCCAGTCTAGTCTCCTGATAAGGTGTGTTCCTACTGCACTGTACCTACATCATACCCAGTCTAGTCTCCTGATATGGTGTGTTCCTACTGTACCTACACCATAGTCAGTCTAGTCTGTGTAGCATTAACTAGTAGTATCTAGTAGTAGTTGTATTTCCAACTGTGTAGCCGTAGCTAGTAGTAGTAGTAGTTTTTCCTACTGTGTAGCCGTAGCTAGTAGTAGTAGTAGCATTTCCAACTGTGTAGCAGTAGCTAATAGTAGTAGTGGTATTTCCAACTGTGTAGCCGTAGCTAGTAGTAGTAGTAGTATTTCCAACTGTGTAGCAGTAGCTAATAGTAGTAGTAGTTTTTCCTACTGTGTAGCCGTAGCTAGTAGTAGTAGTAGTTGTATTTCCAACTGTGTAGCAGTAGCTAATAGTAGTAGTAGTATTTCCAACTGTGTAGCCGTAGCTAGTAGTAGTAGTAGTTTTTCCTACTGTGTAGCCGTAGCTAATAGTAGTAGTGGTAGTATTTCAACTGTGTAGCAGTAGCTAGTAGTAGTAGTAGTATTTCCAACTGTGTAACCGTAGCTAGTAGTATCTAGTAGTAGTTGTATTTCCAACTGTGTAGCCATAGCTAGTAGTAGTAGTAGTATTTCCAACTGTGTAGCCGTAGCTAGTAGTAGTAGTTGTATTTCCAACTGTGTAGCCGTAGCTAGTAGTAGTAGTTGTATTTCCAACTGTGTAGCGGTAGCTAGTAGTAGTAGTAGTATTTCCAACTGTGTAGCAGTAGCTAGTAGTAGTAGTAGTATTTCCAACTGTGTAGCAGTAGCTAGTAGTAGTAGTAGTATTTCTAACTGTGTAGCTAGTAGTAGTAGTAGTATTTCCAACTGTGTAGCTAGTAGTAGTAGTAGTATTTCCAACTGTGTAGCCGTAGCTAGTAGTAGTAGTTGTATTTCCAACTGTGTAGCAGTAGCTAGTAGTAGCAATAGTATTTCCAACTGTGTAGCAGTAGCTAGTAGTAGTAGTAGTAGTATTTCCAACTGTGTAGCAGTAGCTAGTAGTAGTAGTTGTAGTAGTTCCGACTGTGTAGCAGTAGCTAGTAGTAGTAGTAGTAGTATTTCAACTGTGTAGCAGTAGCTAGTAGTAGTAGTAGTATTTCAACTGTGTAGCAGTAGCTAGTAGTAGCATTTACAACTGTGTAGCAGTAGCTAGTAGTAGTAGTAGTTGTTTGCACTGTGTAGCAGTAGCTAGTAGTAGCTAGTTGTAGTAGTTGTTTGCACTGTGCAGCAGTAGCTAGCAGCTAGCAGCTGTAGTTTCCACTTTGTAGCAGTAACTACAGTGGTAATTTGCACTGTGCAGCAGTAGCTAGCAGCTGTAGTTTGCCTTGTTTGCACTGTGTAGCAGTAGCTAGCATCTGTAGTTTGCCTTGTTTGCACTGCCTTGTTCAGGGGCAGAACAACAGTTTTTTTTACCTTGTCAACCTGGGGATTTGATCTTGCAACCTTTCGGTTACTGGTCCAACGCTCTAACCACTAGGCCCTGGGCGACAGGTTATATTTCGCCTGGCTGAGCACCTGGGCCTAAGGGCTTTTCAAACAGTGTCTGGGTCATCCTAAACCAAACCAATATATATGACTAATTATAAATTGCGTGGATCGAGCCCTGAATGCTGATTGGCTGACAGCCAGTCACGGGTATGAAAAAACACGTCTTTTTTACTGCTCTAATTCAGTTGGTAACCCGTTTATAATGGCAATAAGGCACCTCAGGGATTTGTGATACACGGCCAATATTCCACAGCTAAGGACTGTGTCCAGGCACTTCGCGTGAACAACCCTTAACTGTGATATATTGGCCATATACCACACCCCCTCAGGCCTTATTGCTTCAACATACTACTGAGGCAACAGGGTTTCTTTTTAACACAAGCCATCATTACAAGTTTACATTTATAATTGAATATGGTGACAAACATGGACACAGACAAAAAGACTGGCTGACTGGCAGACTGGCTGACTGGCTGTCTTTCTGTCTGCCAGCCAGCCAGTCAGACTAGTAAAGCAAGAAGTAAGACAAGCTAATTCCTATGCATGCTCTCCACCACTCAATACACAGGGGCAATACATATTTTTCTCAACAGGAGTGTAGATGAATACAAATCAAAAAGGACTTCTCTTGGCCAAGCAACCTCTCAAGTGGAACACGGTAAGATACATATTTTGTTTTGTGCATTATTGCATTAAAGATATCCCTTGTGCCTGGTAAAGTACATGAAGGACCCCAACTGAATAAAATACAGGCTTTAATGTTCATCCAAACAGCTAATTACCTTTAACCTTTAACCTTTAATTACTAAATAAAATTTTATTGGTCACATACAGTGCAATTGTTTAGCAGACGTTATTGTGAGTGTAGCGAAATGCGTGTGCTTCTAGTTCCGACATTGCAGCAATATCTAACAAGTAATATCGAACTATTTCGCAACAAATACCTAATGCACACAAATCTAAGTAAAGGAATGGAATAAGAATATATAAATATATGGATAAGCAATTTAGAGTGGCATAGGCTAAGATGCAACAGAAAGTATAGAGTATATGTTTTTCATACATATTTTGTGGCCTTACAACCTGGAATTAAAATTGATTTTTGGGGGGGGTTTGTATTATTTGATTGACACAAACACAAATATATTTTATTGTGAAACAAACAAGAAATATGATTTAAAAAACAGAACTTGAGCGTGCATAACTATTCAGCTACTCAAAGTCAATACTTTGTAGAGCCACCTTTTGCAGGAATTACAGCTGCAAGTCTCTTGGGGTGTGTCTCTATAAGCTTGGCACATCTAGCCACTGGGATTTTTGTCCATTCTTCAAAGCAAAACTGCTCCAGCTCCTTCAAGTTGGATGGGTTCTGCTGGTGTACAGCAATTTTTAAGTCATACCATAGATTCTCAATTGGATTGAGATCTGGGCTTTGACTAGGCCATTCCAAGACATTTAAAATGTTTCCCCTTAAACCACTAGAGTATTGCTTTAGCAGTATGCTTAGGGTCATTGTCCTGCTGGAAAGTGAACCTCCGTCCCAGTCTCAAATCTCTGGAAGACTGAAACAGGTTTCCGTCAAGATATTCCCTGTATTTAGCGGCATCCAACATTCCTTCAATTCTGACCAGTTTCCCCGTCCCTGCCAATGAAAAACATCCCCACAGCATGATGCTGCCACCACCATGCTTCACTGTGGGGATGCTTTTCTCTGGGTGATGAGAGGTGAGTTACTCACTATGGTCATGGCTAATGGCTGTATTCTCCATATGACCAATGAATTAAGTGCCACATTTTAATGTTAATTAACAAAGCTTTTTGTATTATAATAATTACATTATTGAAATCTTTATTTGGGTTTGCTACAGACAAAGTGTTTTCCTTGATGGCCAAAAAGCTCAATTTTAGTCTCATCTGACCAGAGTACCTTCTTCCATATGTTTGGAAAGTCTCCCCATGCCTTTTGTTGAACAACAAATGTGTTTCTTTAGCAATGTTTTTTTTTCTGGCCAGTCTTCCGTAAATCTCAGGTCTGTTGAGTGTACGGCTTAAAGTGATCCAATGGACAGATACTCCAATCTCCGCTGTGGAGATTTCCAGCTCCTTCAGAGTTATCTTTTGGTCTCTTTGTTGCCTCTCTGGTTAATGCCCTCCTTGCCTGGTCCATGAGTTTTGGTGGGCGGCCCTCTCTTGGCAGGTTTGTTGTGGTGCCATATTCTTTCCATTTTTTAATAATGAATTTAATGGTGCTCTGTGGGATGTTCAAAGTTTCAGACTTTTTTGTATAACCCTGATCTGTACTTCTCCACCACTTTGTCCCTGACCTGTTTGGAGAGCTCCTTGGTCTTCATGGTGCCGCTTGCTTGGTGGTTCCCCTTGCTTAGTGGTTTTGCAGACTCTGGGGCCTTTCAAAAACAGGTGTATATATACTGAGATCATGTGACAGATCATGTGATACTTAATTTGTTTAAAAAAAGTACATCTGTGTGCAATCTATGTGACTTCTGAAGGTACATAATTGGTAGCACCAGATCTTATTTAGGGGCTTCAAAGCAAAGGGGGTGAATACATACATGCACAACTTTCCCGTCTCCATTTTTTTTTTTTTTCATTTCATTTCACCAATGTGGACTATTTTGTGTATGTCCATTACATGAAATCCAAATAAAAATACATTTAAATTACAGGTGGTAATGCAACAAAATAGTAAAAAATGCCAAGGGGGATGAATACTTTTGCAAGGCACTGTACATATGAGATGAGTAACGCAAGATATGTAAATATTATTAACGTGGCATTATTAAAGTGACTAGTGTTCCATTTATCAAAGTGGCCAACGATTTCAAGTCCGTATGTAGGCAGCAGCCTCTCTGCGCTCTCTGTGCTGGTGCTCATTCGTATTTATCTAAAACTTAAATCATATGCTGGATTTTTCTTTACTCTAACTAAAGGGAAGGTAAAGGGGGGATACCTAGTCAGTTGTACAACAGAATGCCTTCAGCTGCTGTCTTCCACACCCCTCTGAATCAGAGAGGCGTTGGGGGCCTAAATCGACATCCACGTCTTCGGGCACCCGTGAACAGTGCCTTGCTCAGTGGCTCCGCTCTAGATCGTTTCAGCAGAGAGGAAGAGGAGAAACGAGAGGGCTCACTCTCACCAGGCTACCTGCCGTCCACTCGCTCCGCTCTAGATCGCTCCGCTCTAGTTTCAGCAGAGAGGAAGAGGAGAAACGAGAGGGCTCACTCTCACCAGGCTACCTGCCGTCCACTCGCTCCGCTCTAGATCGTTTCAGCAGAGAGGAAGAGGAGAAGCGAGAGGGCTCACTCTCACCAGGCTACCTGCCGTCCACTCGCTCCGCTCTAGATCGTTTCAGCAGAGAGGAAGAGGAGAAACGAGAGGGCTCACTCTCACCAGGCTACCTGCCGTCCACTCGCTCCGCTCTAGATCGTTTCAGCAGAGAGGAAGAGGAGAAACGAGAGGGCTCACTCTCACCAGGCTACCTGCCGTCCACTCGCTCCGCTCTAGATCGTTTCAGCAGAGAGGAAGAGGAGAAACGAGAGGGCTCACTCTCACCAGGCTACCTGCCGTCCACTCGCTCCGCTCTAGATCGTTTCAGCAGAGAGGAAGAGGAGAAACGAGAGGACTCACTCTCACCAGGCTACCTGCCGTCCACTCGCTCCGCTCTAGATCGTTTCAGCAGAGAGGAAGAGGAGAAACGAGAGGGCTCACTCTCACCAGGCTACCTGCCGTCCACTCGCTCCGCTCTAGATCGTTTCAGCAGAGAGGAAGAGGAGAAACGAGAGGGCTCAATCTCACCAGGCTACCTGCCGTCCACTCGCTCCGCTCTAGATCGTTTCAGCAGAGAGGAAGAGGAGAAACGAGAGGGCTCACTCTCACCAGGCTACCTGCCGTCCACTCGCTCCGCTCTAGATCGTTTCAGCAGAGAGGAAGAGGAGAAACGAGAGGGCTCACTCTCACCAGGCTACCTGCCGTCCACTCGCTCCGCTCTAGATCGTTTCAGCAGAGAGGAAGAGGAGAAACGAGAGGGCTCACTCTCAGCAGGCTACCTGCCGTCCACTCGCTCCGCTCTAGATCGTTTCAGCAGAGAGGAAGAGGAGAAGCGAGAGGGCTCACTCTCACCAGGCTACCTGCCGTCCACTCGCTCCGCTCTAGATCGTTTCAGCAGAGAGGAAGAGGAGAAACGAGAGGGCTCACTCTCACCAGGCTACCTGCCGTCCACTCGCTCCGCTCTAGATCGTTTCAGCAGAGAGGAAGAGGAGAAACGAGAGGGCTCACTCTCACCAGGCTACCTGCCGTCCACTCGCTCCGCTCTAGATCGTTTCAGCAGAGAGGAAGAGGAGAAACGAGAGGGCTCACTTTCACCAGGCTACCTGCCGTCCACTCGCTCCGCTCTAGATCGTTTCAGCAGAGAGGAAGAGGAGAAACGAGAGGCCTCAATCTCACCAGGCTACCTGCCGTCCACTCGCTCCGCTCTAGATCGTTTCAGCAGAGAGGAAGAGGAGAAACGAGAGGGCTCACTCTCACCAGGCTACCTGCCGTCCACTCGCTCCGCTCTAGATCGTTTCAGCAGAGAGGAAGAGGAGAAACGAGAGGGCTCACTCTCACCAGGCTACCTGCCGTCCACTCGCTCCGCTCTAGATCGTTTCAGCAGAGAGGAAGAGGAGAAACGAGAGGGCTCATTCTCACCCAAATCTGCCTAGAATAAGACCAATGTGTTTCTATGGGCAGGTCTAAGCATGTCGCCTTCCTTCCCGCCGTTGGGACAACGTTAGGGCGGAGACATGAGCATATCATCACGACATACAAATCACTTTCAAAGTGGCACCATCATAGGATCCCGCCTTTTCAAGTCAGATCGTCAAATTTCTGTCCTGCTAGAGCCGGTCTGTACGGAAACATCTAGTTGCAACAACGGCTCTGCCGCGAAGTCGACAAGCTTGCAGAACGGGACCGGCGAGTTCCTGCCGGCGAGTTCCTGAAAATTGGCTGTCCCCAGTTGCAACACTCACTTCTGAGTACCATAACTGCCTCTGGAAGCAATGTCAGCACAAGGACTTTTCATTTTGTATTTGTATTTATTATGGATCCGTAAAGTCAGTGTGGAAGAGGTGAAACACTTATTGTTTGTCCATCAACATTGGCAAGCAACCGGGGTCTGACAACTTGGATGGAAAATAAATGAAGATAACAGCGGACGATATTGCTACTCCTATTTGCCATATCTTCAATTTAACCCTACTGGAAAGTGTGTCATCAGGCCTGGAGGGAAGCAAAAGTTATTCCCCTACCTAAAAATAGGAAAGCCCTCTTTACTGGCTCAAATAGCCAACCAATCAGCCTGTTACCAACCCTTAGTTAACTTCAGCAAAAAAGGGTCTTTGACCAGATACAATGCTATTTTATAGTAAACAAACAGACGTTCAGCACACTAATAGGGAATGACATTCAACAAGCACAGCACTTTCACAAATGACTGATGATTGGCTGAGAGAAAACAATGTTGTTTTTTTGGGACAAATCATTCACTAAACCCTAAACCAAAACTAAATATTGTAATAAATAATGTGGAAATTTAGCAAGTGACTAAACTGCTTGGAGTAACCCTGGATTGTAAACTGTCTTAACAGTAGCTAAGATGGAGAGAAGTCTGTCCATAATAAAGCCTTGCTTTATCTTCTTAACAGCACTATTCAACAAGGCAGGTCCTACAGGCCCTAGTTTTGTCACACCTGGACTACTGTTCAGTCGTGTGGTCAGATGCCACAAAGAGGGACTTTGCAATTGGCTCAGAACAGGGCAGCACGGCTGGCCCTTGGATGTACACAGAGAGCAAACATTAATAATTTGCATGTCAATCTCTCCTGGCTGAAAGTGGAAGAGAGATTGACTTCATCACTACTTGTATTTATGAGAGGTATTGACATGTTGAATGCACCGAGCTGTCTGTTACTACTGGCACACAGCTCAGACACCCATGCATACCCCACAAGACATGCCACCAGAGGTCTCTTCACAGTCCCCAAATACAGAACAGACTACGGGAGGCGTACAGTACTACATAGATCCATGACTACATGGAACTCTATTCCACATCAGGTAACTGATGCAGCAGTAGAATCAGATTTAAAAAACAGGTAAAAATACACCTTATGGAACAGCGGAGACTGTGAAGCAACACAAACATTGACAGAGACACACACACACACACACACACACACACACACACACACACACACACACACACACACACACACACACACACACACACACACACACACACACACACACACACACACACACACACACACACACACACACACACACACACACACACACACACACACACACACGATAACATACGCACTCTACACACACGTACACATGGATTTTGTGTTGTAGATATGTGGTTGTAGAGTAGGGGCCTGAGGGCACACAGTGCGGTGTGAATTCTGTAACGAATGTATTGCAATGTTTTTAAAATTGTATAACTGTCTTAATATTGCTGGATCTTAAGAGTAGCTCCTGCCTTAGCAGCAGCTAATTGGGATCCATAATACATCCATAATAAATCAATAAAGGATAATAAATAATACCAAGAAAATAATAAATCAAATACAAAGATCACCATGTGCAAACCCAATCGTCGGCTGGAGTGGTGTAAAGCTCTTCGCCATTACACTCTGGAGCAGTGGAAACACGTTCTTTGGAGTGATGAATCATACTTCACCATCTGTCAGTGCGACAGACAAATCTGGGTTTGGCGGATCCCAGGAGAATGCTACCTGCCTGAATGCATAGCGCCAACTGTAAAGTTTGGTGGAGGAGGGATAATGTTCTGGGGCTGTTTTTCATGGTTCGGGCCCCTTAGTTCCAGTGAAAGGAAATCTTAATGCTACAGCATACAATGACATTCTAGACAATTATTATTATTATCTCTTGGCTCCTGCAGCAACAGCAGGCCTGGCAGTAATTATACTTGAATGGTCTCCTGCAGCAACAGCAGGCCTGGCAGTAATTATAGTTGACTGGTCTCCTGCAGCAACAGCAGGCATAGCAGTAATTATAGGTGACTGGCCTCCTGCAGCAACAGCAGGCCTAGCAGTAATTATAGGTGACTGGTCTCCTGCAGCAACAACAGGCCTAGCAGTAATTATAGTTGACTGGTTCTCCTGCAGCAACAGCAGGCATAGCAGTAATTATAGTGGACTGGTCTGCTGCAGCAACAGCAGGCCTAGCAGTATTTGTAAGTGACTGGTCTCCGGCAGCAACAACAGGCCTAGTAGTAATTATAGGTGACTGGTCTCCTGCAGCAACAGCAGGCATAGCAGTATTTATAGGTGACTGGTCTCCTGCAGCAACAACAGGCCTAGCAGTAGTTATAGGTGACTGGTCTCCTGCAGCAACAGCAGGCATAGCAGTAATTATAGGTGACTGGTCTCCTGCAGCAACAGCAGGCATGGCAGTAATTATAGTTGACTGGTCTCCTGCAGCAACAGCAGGCATAGCAGTAATTATAGGTGACTGGCCTCCTGCAGCAACAGCAGGCCTAGCAGTAATTATAGGTGACTGGTCTCCTGCAGCAACAGCAGGCCTAGCAGTAATTATAGTTGACTTGTCTCCTGCAGCAACAGCAGGCCTAGCAGTAATTATAGTTGACAGGTCTCCTGCAGCAACAGCAGGCCGAGCAGTAATTATAGGTGACTGGTCTCCTGCAGCAACAGCAGGCCTAGCAGTAATTATAGTTGACTTGTCTCCTGCAGCAACAGCAGGCCTAGCAGTAATTATAGTTGACAGGTCTCCTGCAGCAACAGCAGGCCGAGCAGTAATTATAGGTGACTGGTCTCCTGCAGCAACAGCAGGCATAGCAGTAATTATAGGTGACTGGTCTCCTGCAGCAACAGCAGGCATAGCAGTAATTATAGGTGACTGGTCTCCTGCAGCAACCGCAGGCATAGCAGTAATTATAGGTGACTGGTCTCCTGCAGCAACAGCAGGCATAGCAGTAATTATAGGTGACTGGTCTCCTGCAGCAACAGCAGGCCTGGCAGTAATTATACTTGAATGGGCTCCTGCAGCAACAGCAGGCCTAGCAGTAATTATACTTGACTGGTCTCCTGCAGCAACAGCAGAAGTAGCAGTAAGTATAGTTGACTCGTCTCCTGCAGCAACAGCAGGCCTAGCAGTATTTATAGGTGACTGGCCTCCTGCAGCAACAGCAGGCATAGCAGTATTTATAGGTAACTGGTCTCCTGCAGCAACAACAGGGCTTGCAGCAATTATAGGTGACTGGTCTACTGCAGCAACAACAGGCCTAGCAGCAATTATAGGTGACTGGTCTCCTGCAGCAACAGCAGGCCTAGCATTAATTATACACTGCTCAAAAAAATAAAGGGAACACTTAAACAACACAATGTAACTCCAAGTCAATCACACTTCTGTGAAATCAAACTGTCCACTTAGGAAGCAACACTGATTGACAATAAAGTTCACATGCTGTTGTGCAAATGGAATAGACAAAAGGTGGAAATTATAGGCAATTAGCAAGACACCCCCAAAAAAGGAGTGATTCTGCAGGTGGTGACCACAGACCACTTCTCAGTTCCTATGCTTCCTGGCTGATGTTTTGGTCACATTTGAATGCTGGCGGTGCTCTCACTCTAGTGGTAGCATGAGACGGAGTCTACAACCCACACAAGTGGCTCAGGTAGTGCAGTTCATCCAGGATGGCACATCAATGCGAGCTGTGGCAAAAAGGTTTGCTGTGTCTGTCAGCGTAGTGTCCAGAGCATGGACGCGCTACCAGGAGACAGGCCAGTACATCAGGAGACGTGGAGGAGGTCGTAGGAGGGCAACAACCCAGCAGCAGGACCGCTACCTCCGCCTTTGTGCAAGGAGGTGCACTGTCAGAGCCCTGCAAAATGACCTCCAGCAGGCCACAAATGTGCATAAAAATAGAAAAGTTGTTTTTTTATTTGATCTTTTACCAGATCTATTCTGTTATATTCTCCTACATTCCTTTCCCATTTTCACAAAATTCAAAGTGTTTCCTTTCAAATGGTACCAATAATATGCACAACCTTATGAATGTCTAATTCAATGTGTTTCTATGGGCTATAAATTGGCTGTCCCCAGTTGTAACACACACTACTGGGCTAAAGCAGTAAAGGCCAAATTCAATATTGTATCAGATATTTTGTATATATTTTTATATTCCTAAAGTAGTCCTAAAATGTCAAATCAAATAGCTAAATGATCCATGGTATGACCATCTTAAAACAATTCCGCAGGTTTGTTTTAGAGGTTCAATGGTTGGGATTTGACAAAACTGAGGATGGATCAACAACATTGTAGTTACTCCACAATAATAACCTAATAACCTAATAATAACCTAATTGACTGAGTGAAAAGGAGGAATCTTGTAAAGAAGATAATATCCTGTTTGCAACAAGGCTCTTAATAAGTAATAGTGCAAAAAAACACTTTTTTTGTCCTGAATACAAAGTTGTGTTTGGGGAAAATCCAATAAAACACATTACTGAGTACCACTCTCTATATTTCAAATCAAATCAAATCAAATGTTATTTGTCACATACACATGGTTAGCAGATGTTAATGCGAGGGTAGCGAAATGCTTGTGCTTCTAGTTCCGACAATGCAGTAATAACCAACGAGTAATCTAACCTAACAATTCCACAACTGCTACCTTATACACACAAGTGTAAAGGGATAAAGAATATGTACATAAAGATATATGAATGAGTACAGAACGGCATAGGCAAGATGCAGTAGATGATATAGAGTACAGTATATACATATGAGATGAGTACTGTAGGGTATGTAAACATAAAGTGGCATAGTTTAAAGTGGCTAGTGATACATGTATTACATAAAGATGGCAAGATGCAGTAGATGATATAGAGTACAGTATATACATATACATATGAGATGAGTAATGTAGGGTATGTAAACATTATATTAAGTGGCATTGTTTAAAGTGGCTAGTGATACATTTTTTTCATACATTTCCATCAATTCCCATTATTAAAGTGGCTGGAGTTGAGTCAGTATGTTGGCAGCAGCCACTCGATGTTAGTGGTGGCTGTTTAACAGTCTGATGGCCTTGAGATAGAAGCTGTTTTTCAGTCTCTCGGCCCCTGCTTTGATGCACCTGTACTGACCTCGCCTCCTGGATGATAACAGGCAGTGGCTCGGGTGGTTGTTGTCCTTGATGATCTTTATGGCCTTCCTGTGACATCGGGTGGTGTAGGTGTCCTGGAGGGCAGGTAGTTTGCTCCCGGTGATGCGTTGTGCAGACCTCACTACCCTCTGGAGAGCCTTACGGTTGTGGGCGGAGCAGTTGCCGTACCAGGCGGTGATACAGCCCGACAGGATGCTCTCGATTGTGCATCTGTAGAAGTTTGTGAGTGCTTTTGGTGACAAGCCGAATTTCTTCAGTCTCTTGAGGTTGAAGAGGCGCTGCTGCGCCTTCTTCACAACGCTGTCTGTGTGGGTGGACCAATTCAGTTTGTCCATGATGTGTACACCGAGGTACTTAAAACTTACTACCCTCTCTACTACTGTCCCGTCGATGTGGATAGGGGGGTGCTCCCTCTGCTGTTTCCTGAAGTCCACAATCATCTCCTTTGTTTTGTTGACGTTGAGTGTGAGGTTATTTTCCTGACACCACACTCCGAGGGCCCTCACCTCCTACCTGTAGGCCGTCTGTAGTGTCGTCCGCAAACTTGATGATTGAGTTGGAGGCGTGCATGGCCACGCAGTCGTGGGTGAACAGGGAGTACAGGAGAGGGCTCAGAACGCACCCTTGTGGGGCCCCAGGGTTGAGGATCAGCGGGGTGGAGATGTTGTTACCTACCCTCACCACCTGGGGGCGGCCCGTCAGGAAGTCCAGTACCCAGTTGCACAGGGCGGGGTCGAGACCCAGGGTCTCGAGCTTGATGACGAGTTTGGAGGGTACTATGGTGTTAAATGCTGAGCTGTAGTCGATGAACAGCATTCTCACATAGGTATTCCTCTTGTCCAGATGGGTTAGGGCAGTGTGCAGTGTGGTTGCGATTGCGTCGTCTGTGGACCTATTGGGTCGGTAAGCAAATTGGAGTGGGTCTAGGGTGTCAGGTTAGGTGGAGGTGATATGGTCCTTGACTAGTCTCTCAAAGCACTTCATGATGACGGAAGTGAGTGCTACGGGGCGGTAGTCATTTAGCTCAGTTACCTTAGCTTTCTTGGGAACAGGAACAATGGTGGCTCTCTTGAAGCATGTGGGAACAGCAGACTGGGATAAGGATTGATTGAATATGTCCGTAAACACACCAGCCAGCTGGTCTGCGCATGCTCTGAGGACGGGGCTGGGAATGCCGTCTGGGCCTGCAGCATTGCGAGGGTTAACACGTTTAAATGTTTTACTCACCTCGGCTGCAGTGAAGGAGGGCCCGCAGGTTTTGGTAGCGGGCCGTGTCAGTGGCACTGTATTGTCCTTAAAGAGAGCAAATAAGTTATTAAACCTGTCTGGGAGCAAGACATCCTGGTCCGCGACGGGGCTGGTTTTCTTTTTGTAATCCGTGATTGACTGTAGAGCATAGTTGTGACTGCATTAAGTTATGGGTATACTTGTCATCGGCAAGGATTAGGGAGTTTTTTAGGATAAAAAGAATCGGAATACAGATTTAAACACAGGCAAAATCCTAGAGGAAAACCTGCTTCCGTCTGCTTTCCAACAGACACTAACAATAATCTAAAACAAGGCCAAATCAATGCTGGAGTTGCTTACCAAGACGATGTTGAATATTCCTGAATGGACGAGTTAAAGTTTTGACTTAAATCGGCTTGAAAATCTATGGCAAGACTGTCTTGCAATGATAAACAATCAACTTGACAGAGCGTAAAGATTTTTTTAAAGTATAATGGGCAAATTTTGTACAATCCAGGTGTGCAAAGCTCTTAGAGACAGTCCCAAACACACTCACCACTGTGATCACAGCCAAATGTGCTTCTACAAAGTATTGACTTACGTAATTGAGATATTTCTACATTTAATTTTCAATAAATTTGCAAAAATGTAAAAATACATGTCCAAAAAAATACCCCTTGACTTTTTCAACATCTTATTACATTACAGCCTTATTCTAACATTGATTAAAGGAATGATCAATCTACAACCAATACACCATTACGACAGAGCGAAAACAGGTTTTTAGACATTTTTTCTAATTTAATTTAACAGAAATACCTTATTTACGTTGGTATTCAGACCCTTTGCTATGAGACTCGAAATTGAGCTCAGGTGCATCCTGTTTCCAACTTGATTTGAGTCCAACTAACCAATAAGACAGGATGATAAGGGTCTGGTTGTAACCAATAAGACATATTGATACAGGCCTGGTTGTAATCAATAAGACATATTGATACGGGCCTGGTTGTAACCAACAAGACATATTGATACGGGCCTGGTTGTAATCAACAAGACATATTGATACGGGCCTGGTTGTAACCAATTAGACATATTGATAAGGGTCTGGTTGTAACCAATAAGACATATTGATAAGGGTCTGGTTGTAATCAATAAGACATATTGATACGGGCCTGGTTGTAATCAATAAGACATATTGATAAGGGCCTGGTTGTAACCAATAAGACATATTGATAAGGGCCTGGTTGTAACCAATAAGACATATTGATAAGGGCCTGGTTGTAACCAATAAGACATATTGATAAGGGCCTGGTTGTAACCAATAAGACATATTGATACAGGCCTGGTTGTAATCAATAAGATATATTGATAAGGGCCTGGTTGTAATCAACAAGACATATTGATTAGGGCCTGGTTGTAACCAATAAGACAGATTGATACGGGCCTGGTTGTAATCAACAAGACATATTGATAAGGGTCTGGTTGTAATCAATAAGACATATTGATACGGGCCTGGTTGTAATCAATAAGACATATTGATAAGGGCCTGGTTGTAATCAACAAGACATATTGATACGGGCCTGGTTGTAATCAATAAGACATATTGATACGGGCCTGGTTGTAATCAACAAGACATATTGATAAGGGTCTGGTTGTAATCAACAAGACATTGATAAGGGTCTGGTTGTAACCAATAAGACAGATTGATACAGGCCTAGTTGTAATCAACAAGACATATTGATAAGGGTCTGGTTGTAATCAACAAGACATATTGATAAGGGTCTGGTTGTAATCAACAAGACATATTGATAAGGGTCTGGTTGTAATCAACAAGACATATTGATAAGGGTCTGGTTGTAATCAACAAGACATATTGATAAGGGTCTGGTTGTAATCAATAAGACAGGATGATAAGTGTCTGATTGTAATCAATAAGACATATTGATAAGGGTCTGGTTGTAATCAATAAGACATATTGATAAGGGCCTGGTTGTAATGAATAAAACAGATTGATAAGGGTCTGTTTGTAACCAATAAGACATATTGATAAGGGTCTGGTTGTAATCAATAAGACATATTGATAAGGGTCTGGTTGTAATCAATAAGACATATTGATAAGGGTCTGATTGTAATCAATAAGACATATTGATAAGGGTCTGTTTGTAACCAATAAGACATATTGATAAGGGTCTGTTTGTAATCAATAAGACAGATTGATAAGCGTCTGATTGTAATCAATGGAACACATTTTTATTCAGTGTGTTTTTCCATGAGAAATGATTAAACGATTTCATTAGTACCCATCCGTGGTGTCACCCCTCTGTTTGACTCCAACACATCATGTTATAAGTGCCTGGGTCACTAAATGTCTTATTGTACTGCAGAAGAAAATTAATACCATGGACATTTAGGAAATTAAAATTAAGATTTCTCATCGAGCCTTTTCCGCTCGGCCATATTAAAAGAAAAATTAATGTTTTGCGTTTAAGAAGCATCAATCTTTAAAATGGCAGGCCTGGGTTATACTGTCCTGGAGAGACTGACCGTGGATGGAGATGAATATACAACCAGGTCCCTGTGATACAAGTCAGTATTCGACGTCCATCCACGACTGAGGACGTTGTGAGATACCGTGGAAACTGGCCATGAGGGGCAACAGGCAACAGGAAACAGGAAACAGGAAACCGGCCATGAGGGGCAACAGGCAACAGGAAACCGGCCATAAAAGGCTGTTACCTTCAAGTAGTTTTGGGTTTTGTTAGGGCATTGTGGACGGGGATGTCGGATGGGCGTAAGTATCTGCCTCTTGATTCCGAAGTTTGCAAGGTTGATTCCAGCGATGGAGAATAGTTTTTTACATTTTTGTTTTAAACCTACCCCAAACCTTAACCCTTACCGTAACCATTTGGCGTTAATTCCTAACCTGAAGAAATTTGATGTTTGAGAAACATGGATGAATGTCGAATTCTGACTTGAGACTCTGAGAACTGGTTGGAATATCACCTGGGTTAAACTGTCCTGAAGAGTCTGATGAATATCACCTGGGTTAAACGGTCCTGAAGAGCCTGATGAATATCACCAGGGTTAAACGGTCCTGAAGAGCCTGATGAATATCACCTGGGTTAAACGGTCCTGAAGAGCTTGATGAATATCACCTGGGTTAAACTGTCCTGAAGAGTCTGATGAATATCACCAGGGTTAAACGGTCCTGAAGAGCCTGATGAATATCACCTGGGTTAAACGGTCCTGAAGAGCCTGATGAATATCACCTGGGTTAAACGGTCCTGGAGAGCCTGATGAATATCACCAGGGTTAAACGGTCCTGAAGAGCCTGATGAATATCACCTGGGTTAAACTGTCCTGAAGAGCCTGGCGAATATCACCTGGGTTAAACTGTCCTAAAGAGCCTGATGAATATCACCAGGGTTAAATGGTCCTGAAGAGTCTGGCGAATATCACCTGGGTTAAACTGTCCTGAAGAGCCTGACCATGGATGGAGATGAAAATCACCTGGGTTAAACTGTCCTGAAGCGCTTGACAAATATCACCTGGGTTAAACGGTCCTGAAGAGCCTGATGAATATCACCTGGGTTAAACGGTCCTGAAGAGCCTGATGAATATCACCTGGGTTAAACGGTCCTGAAGAGCCTGATGAATATCACCTGGGTTAAACTGTCCTGAAGAGCCTGATGAATATCACCTGGGTTAAACGGTCCTGAAGAGCCTGATGAATATCACCAGGGTTAAACGGTCCTGAAGAGTCTGATGAATATCACCTGGGTTAAACTGTCCTGAAGAGCCTGACGAATATCACCTTGGTTAAACTGTCCTGAAGACTTGAACAGCTCTTTTCTAAATTTTGATAAGTAGCTGGTAGGTCAGGACTTGACAGGGGTTTTGCGTTGTTTACTAAGTATATTTTTGCAGCTCTCTCTCGTCTCTCGTCTCTCGTCTCTCTCTCTCTCTCTCTCATCCATTCATCTCACATTTCCCAGCAAGGACATGTAGTAAGACATATACTGTGCAGCACTTAAGTTCACCTGGTTCAATCTAACTATATACACTAAGTGCACAAGACATTAAGAACACCTTCCTAATATTTAGTGTAACAACCTTTAACATTTAGTTTAACAACCTCCTCAGAACAGCCTCAACTCATCGGGGCATGGACTCTACAAGGTGTCGAAAGCGCTCCACAGTGGTCCTGGCCCATGTTGACTCCAATGCTTCCCATAGTTGTGTCTAGTTGACTAGATGTCCTTTAGGTGGTGGACCATTCTTGATACACACCGGAAACTGTTGAGTGTGAAAAACACACCAGCGTTGCACACTCAAACCGGTGCACCTGACACCTAATACCAAACCCCGTTCAAAGGCGCTTAAATCTTTTCTCTTGCCCGTTCACCCTCTGAATGGCACACACACACAATCCATGTCTCAATTGTCTCAAGGCTTAAACATCCTTCTTTAAACCCGTCTCCTCTCCTTCATCTACACTGATTGAAGTGGATTTAACAAGTTACATCAATAAGGGATCATATCGTTCACCTGGATTCACCTGGTCCGTCTGTCATGGAAAGAGGAGGTGTTCCTCTATTCCGTGTTTCTGGGAAGTATCCTACATTCAATACAAGATTGAAACTTGTGTGGCTTCCTGCAGCTTGGGACTTATTTTCTTCAGCATCTTACTACAGATACTGTGTTCCCCGCAGGCTTTGATTTTGTCTTTCAGCTCTGTCATAGTGATGTATATATCTAATGGTTTAGAAATGGCCCTGTTAGTGAACAGCGTGCTGAACAGTGTGTAGCAAACTTTGAGACAAAACGTTACAAAAACAAAGATGTAGATACGTCGTTTTAAACTTCCTAATGTTACTTTCTTTACTTTAAAACCAGTTGGCTATCTTAATAACCATAGGTGAGAAGCCTGCTGCACTACAGGTATGGAGGACGATAACCTGATGGAGATTCGCTTCGGCAAAAACCACGCTGTCGGTATAATGAAAGAACTAAAATTGTCCAATGAAGATGGATTCAAACGAGTCTCTAAAAAGCAAATAAACAGGAAGGTGGACTGTCTCCATGACAACCTGGAGAAGCTGTTCATAGAACATCTAAATCAAATAAACATCAAGGTGGAGAGTCTCCATGACAACCTGGAGAAGCTGCTCATAGAACATCTAAATGTCATGAAAACCGATTTGGAGCAGAAAGACAAATAAATCCATGTTGGTATTGACCTGGATATAGTGCTCCTGAGTTTAAGAATGGGACATCATCGAGGAAAACATTGAACGACCAAAAAAAGACTCTGACTAACTGGTTGGGACAAGACGTATCTATAATAGTAACAGGCCGACCTTACGTGGACAACGAAGAAACAGCACAAAAGGTGAGGGAGCTTCTCACTGTGGGTCTGCACTGTGAGCAGGTGCCAAAACTGGTCGCCCCCGAAAGGAAGAAAGTGAGTGGTCGGGGACCAGGAGTCGTGAATGTTGCATTCCGGCTGAAGCAACATGAAGAGCAGCCAAAAATTTGAGAGGGGGTTCATCAGATCGGCCATGTCCGACACAGATCGAATCATCAAACTCAACCTCGGAACACTCCTCCCCGGCTGGGAGAGATTTCTACATTTTGGGGAATGGGAGGATGATGAAGCCGTCTCCTGATCCCGAGGGCAACCACGGGGGCCGGGAAGCTAGACCCGGTAAACCATCTGCCCAGTCCATAAGTGCAGAACCATTGTTTTTAAATCACTGGACCGTTATGTGATGGACTACCACAAACTGTACACTTAGTACATTACTAGTACAGTCCATAAACCCTGACTTTATTGATTTGAATATGACTCTTTTGTATGGAAACTCCAAAATTTACTTGATGAGTATTCTTGGTTTGGACACAACCGAAACATTCATATAAGAGCCCCTAAAGATTTAGTTTGGGTCAGGATTTTTGCTAGGAATCAATTATCAGAAAAATACAGAGTGAACATTGTTGGACAAGTCAGTGAATGGAATATATTGGTGTAAGATCTGAACACAGTGTGCCTCAAAATTATAAAGCTATTTTCTATTGTTATTTACCACCGGAGGGTTCTACAAGGAGACAGGATTTTTTTTTCAGCCACTTGTCGGTATTCTCTGGACACTGTTGCTATGTACTGTACATATGTGGTGACCTGAACAGTCGTGTTTCTGATCTGAAAGATTGTTCTAATTGACAGTGATGGTATTATACCGAGAGATACTTTAGACACAGGTGGAAATGGACATGGGGAAACATTCATTGGATTCCAATTGCTGCGTTCTGTACGGTAGATTATCACCATGAAATTATAATTTCCCATCAATATAAAAAAAGTGAAAAGCAGTCGTTTACTACATTGTAACACGCCATGACTGTCTCAGTACATGTGTGGAGTTGAATGTTATTACCTCTACGGAGCTTGTGGAAGTAAAGGTCCTGAGTCTACTGGCCTGATTGGAGACCGTAGCAGACTTCCTGAGCACTCATTGTTGTTTCTGAAATTAATAGTGGGAACCTACACTGGGGAGGAAGGGGGTCGTGTCTAAGGAGGAAGAGGATCTTATCTGAGGAGGAAGGGGATCTTATCTGAGGATGGAAATTATCTTATCTAAGGAGGAAGGGGATCTTGTCCGATGAGGAAAGGGATCTTATCTAAGGAGGAAGGGGATCTTAACTGAGGAGGAAGGGGATCTTATCTAAGGAGGAAGGGGATCTTATCTAAGGAGGAAGGAGATCTTATCTAAGGAGGAAGGGGATCTTACCTGAGGAGGATTGGGATCTTATCTAAGGAGGAAGGGGATCTTATCTAAGGAGGAAGGGGATCTTATCTAAGGAGGAAGGGGATCTTATCTAAGGAGTAAGGTGATCTTATCTGAGGAGGAAAAGAATATTATCCAAAAAAAGGGGATATTATCTAAGGAGGAAGGAGATCGTATCTAAGGAGGAAGTGATCTAATCAAATGAGGAAGGGGATCTTATCTAAGGAAGAAGGGGATCTCATCTAAGGAGGAAGGGGATTTTATTGGAGGAAGGGGATATCTATTTTTCTGAGGAGGAAGTTATCTTATCAAGGAGGAAGAGGCTCTTCTCTAAGGAGGAAGGGGATCTCATCTAAAGGGACGGGATCTTATCTGAGGAAGGGGGTGTAGACTTATCTAAGGAGGAAGGGGATTTATATTTATCTAAGGAGGAATGGGATGTAAACATATCTAAGAAGGAAGGGGATCTTATCTAAGGAGGAAGGGGATCTTATCTAAGGAGGAAGGGGATCTCATCTAAAGGGACGGGATCTTATCTGAGGAAGGGGGTGTAGACTTATCTAAGGAGGAAGGGGATGTAAACATATCTAAGTAGGAAGGGGATCTTATCTAAGGAGGAAGGGGATCTTATCTGAGGAAGAAGGGGAGGTAGGTGTATCTGTACTAAGGAGGACGGGGATCTTATCTAAAGAGGAAGGGATCTTATCTAAGGAGGAAGTGGATCTTATCTAAGGAGGAAGGGGATCTTATCTAAGGAGGAAGGGGATCTTATCTAAGGAGGATGGGGATATTATCTGAGGAGGAAAATGATCTTATCTATGGAGGAAGGGAATCTTATCTAAAGAGGAATGGATCTTCTCAAATCAAATAAAATTTTATTTGTCACATACACATGGTTAGCAGATGTTAATGCGAGTGTAGCGAAATGCTTGTGCTTCTAGTTCCGACAATGCAGTAATAACCAACAAGTAATCTAACCTAACAATTCCACAACTACTACCTTATATACACAAGTGTAAAAGGATAAAGAATATGTACATAAAGATATATGAATGAGTGATGGTACAGAACGGCATAGGCAAGATGCAGTAGATGGTATAGTGTACTACACATGTGAGATGAGTAATGTAGGGTATGTAAACATAAAGTGGCATAGTTTAAAGTGGCTAGTGATACATGTATTACATAAAGATGGCAAGATGCAGTAGATGATATAGAGTACAGTATATACATATACATATGAGATGAGTAATGTAGGGTATGTAAACATAAAGTGGCATTGCTTAAAGTGGCTAGTGGTACATTTTTACATAATTTCCATCAATTCCCATTATTCAAGTGGCTGGAGTTGAGTCAGTATGTTGGCAGCGGCCACTAAATCTTATCTAAGGAGGAAGGGGATATTTTCTAAGGAGGAAAATGATCTTATCTAAGGAGGAAGGAGATCTTATCTGAGGAGGAAGGGGATCTCATTAAGGAGGAATGGGATCTTATCTGAGGAAGGGGATGTATATTTTTCTAAGGAGGACGGAGATCCTTTCTAAGGAGGAAGTGATCTCATCTAAGGAGAAAGGGATCTTATCTGAGGAACGGGATGTAGACTTATCTAAGTAAGGAGATGTAGACATATCTAAGGCAGAAGGTGGATGTAGACTTGTCTAAGGAGGAAGGGATCTTATCTGAGGAACGGGATGTAGACTTATCCAATCTAAGTAGGAATGGGATCTTATCTGAGGATGAAGGGGATCTTATCTGAGGAGGAAGGGGATGTAGGCGTATCTGTACTAAGGAGGAAGGGGATCTTATCTAAGTAAGGAGATGTAGACTTATCTAAGGAGGAAGGGGATCTTATCTAAGTAAGGAGATGTAGACTTATCTTAGGAGGAAGGGGATGTAGGCTTATCTAAGGAGGAAGGGGATGTCGGCCTATCTAAGGAGGAAGTGGATGTAGGCTTATCTAAGGAGGAAGGGGATGTCGGCTTATCTAAGGAGGAAGGGGATGTCGGCCTATCTAAGGAGGAAGGGGGTGTAGGCCTATCTAAGGAGGAAGGGGATCTTATCTAAGTAAGGAGATGTAGACTTATCTTAGGAGGAAGGGGATGTAGGCCTATCTAAGGAGGAAGGGGATGTAGGCCTATCTAAGGAGGAAGGGGATGTAGGCCTATCTAAGGAGGAAGGGGGTGTAGGCCTATCTAAGGAGGAAGGGGATGTAGGCCTATCTAAGGAGGAAGGGGATGTAGGCCTATCTAAGGAGGAAGGGGATCTTAACTAAGGAGGAAGGGGATGTAGGCTTATCTAAGGAGGAAGGGGATGTCGGCCTATCTAAGGAGGAAGGGGATGTCGGCCTATCTAAGGAGGAAGGGGATGTCGGCCTATCTAAGGAGGAAGTGGATGTAGGCTTATCTAAGGAGGAAGGGGATGTCGGCCTATCTAAGGAGGAATGGGGTGTAGGCCTATCTAAGGAGGAAGGGATGTAGGCCTATCTAAGGAGGAAGGGGGTGTAGGCCTATCTAAGGAGGAAGGATATCTTATCTAAGGAGGAAGGATATCTTATCTGAGGAGGAAGGGGATGTAGGCTTACTGTATCTAAGTCAAGTGCAAATCTGACGAACAGAAGGCCTAGAAACTTACCTGACCATTGTTTTTTATCTGACACGTACTGTTCTTATGGACCTTATTGATAACCTGGAAGCTTGCCAGAAAACAACATATAATATTGATCAGTGTTACGGCCGGTTCTGTCATGTACTACATGAGGCAATGCCAACGTGTTAAATAAGTTATATTACAAGCTTAAGAGACCTCATCAAACTGGTCAACCATATTGGAATAGAGAGTAGTATATGGTCTGTTATGAGAGTTGCAGAAAATAAGTGACTAAAATGTTAAGACCAATGAGAAGAGGCTTAAGAAAAGAGTCAACAAGCTATCTTATCAACATATCGACAAGCTAAGGTTCTATCAGAGGACATTCAGAAGGGGCTAAGTACTAAGGAGGAATGGGATCTTATCAACATATCGACAAGCTACGGTTCTATCAGAGGACATTCAGAAGGGGCTAAGTACTAAGGAGGAATGGGATCTTATCAACATATCGACAAGCTACGGTTCTATCAGAGGACATTCAGAAGGGGCTAAGTACTAAGGAGGAATGGGATCATATCAACATATCGACAAGCTAAGGTTCTATCAGAGGACCTTCAGAAGGGGCTAAGTACTAAGGAGGAAATGGGATATTATCAATATATCGACAAGCTAAGGTTCTATGAGAGGACATTCAGAAGGGGCTAAGTACTGTGTACAAAAGCAAAATCATTATCCTCAGCAATACTGGAATGAAATTATTATACTGGGTTCAAAAAAACTTATATAAATTCCCATGTAAATCATACTGGAAAGTGGTGAACTAGAACATAACAAGAATTGTGTATTGAATAACTTGGAGAATAATTTTGCTAACCTATTTTTTAGGCAACAATATACAATTTGTGTTTGACGATGATGTAACGGTCCTGACCTGTTTTATGTTGTTTTTTGTATGTGTTTAGGTCAGGGCATGTGTTTTGGGTGGGCAGTCTATGTTATCTGTTTCTATGTTGGTTTTGGTTGCCTGGTATGGCTCTTAATTAGAGGCAGGTGTTTTGCGTTCTCCTCTAATTAAGAGTCATATTTAGGTAGGGTGTTCTCACTGTTTGTTTGTGGGTGATTGTCTCCTGTATCGTCGAATGTATGTACCATACGGGACTGTTTGGCTGTTCGTTTATTTTGATGTCGTCTGTTTCCTGTCCGTGAGTTTACGTGTAGTTATGTAAGTTTATGTTCAGGTTTCGTCGACGTCGTTTTCTTGTTTTGTAAATTTGAAAGTGTTTTGTTTTTCGTGTTGCCATCGTCGTATAAAAATAAAAGATGGCTTATTTCCCAAATGCTGCATTTTGGTCTGATGATCCTTCTCTCCTCTCCTCGTCCGAGGATGAGGAGAAAGACAGCCCTTACAGACTACTTCTTAAATTATACTTGTAACTTAAAGAACGGGTTGGAAATTGAAATGATTAAGGCTGGACAACACCTAAAAGTCATTCCTGAATTAAACATTTACCATGGAGGAAGTTAGAAAGGTTTACGAGAAGCTAAAACTAGAAAACTTCAGGAATAGAGATGCTTCCACATGAAGTCTCTAAATTATACTAGGTTACTGCATACCCTATTTTTGTATTTTTTTAAATGTGTTTTTGAAAATGATATCCTCCCTTCAACTTGGTACAGATCCATCATTAACCAAACACCAAAGTCATCCACGAATGATCCAGGGCTCCATTAAAATACAGCCTTATTAGCAGTCTAGAGTTATACTGTAGGATCTGAAACAGAAGTCTAGAGTTATACTGTAGGATCTGAAACAGCATTCTAGAGTTATACTGTAGGATCTGAAACAGCAGACTAGAGTTATACTGTAGGATCTGAAACAGCAGTCTAGAGTTATACTGTAGGATCTGAAACAACAGACTAGAGTTATACTGTAGGATCTGAAACAGCAGTCTGGAGTTATACTGTAGGATCTGAAACAGCAGTCTAGAGTTATACTGTAGGATCTGAAACAGCAGTCTAGAGTTATACTGCAGGATCTGAAACAGCAGTCTAGAGTTATACTGTAGGATCTGAAACAACAGTCTAGAGCTTTACTGTGGGATCTGAAACAGCAGTCTAGAGTTATACTGTAGGATCTGAAACAGCAGTCTAGAGTTATACTGTAGGATCTGAAACAGCAGTCTAGAGTTATACTGTAGGATCTGAAACAGCAGTCTAGAGTTATACTGTAGGATCTGAAACAGCAGTCTAGAGTTATACTGTAGGATCTGAAACAGCAGTTTCAGTTATACTCTGGGATCTGAAACAAGTTCAGTTTTACTCTGGGATCTGAAACAACAGGTTCAGATATACTCTGGGATCTGAAAGAACTGGTTCAGTTATACTCTGGGATCTGAAACAAGTTCAGTTTTACTCTGGGATCTGAAACACGTTCAGTTTTACTCTGGGATCTGAAACAACAGGTTCAGATATACTTTGGGATCTGAAACAAGTTCAGTTATACTCTGGGATCTGAAACAACAGGTTCAGATATATTCTGGGATCTGAAACAACAGGTTCAGATATACTCTGGGATCTGAAACAAGTTCAGTTATACTCTGGGATCTGAAACAACAGGTTCAGATATAATTTGGGATCTGAAACAACAAGTTCAGTTTTACTCTGGGATCTGAAACAACAGGTTCAGATATACTCTGGGATCTGAAACAACAGGTTCAGATATACTCTGGGATCTGAAACAACAGGTTCAGATATATTCTGGGATCTGAAACAACAGGTTCAGATATATACAGTTATACTCTGGTATGTTAAGGATTAAGGTTAATAATTTGGAAAAGTCAGGGTTACTTGTAGCCGAGCAGAATGGTGCTGTAAAAACAGGGCTTAAACAGATCAGATCTATAGTACACTGCAGAGGTGTGGACTCGAGTCACATGACTTTGACTCGAGTCAGACTCGTGTCACAAATATGATGACCTTGCATCTCAACTTTGACTTTAACACCAATGACTCGTGACTTAACTTGGACTTGAGCCTTTTGACTCGACCTGACTTGATACCCTCCCCAAGCCCAAATATAAAAAAAAATATGTTATTAAAAAAGTGTGCAGTGCATCAACTCTTTATTTAACATATTTAATATATTTAATATATAGATATAGATATTTCTTAACTTGGGACTTGACTTGGGACTTGACTGCTAAGACTTGAGACTTAGTTGTGACTTGTAAAACAATAACTTGGTCCTACCTCTGGTACACTGTATCCACTGTGATTAGAGCCAGACTAAGAATGGAAAGCTACCAGCGGCAACCCGTCATTCAGCCCCACCTGTTTTGAGCCTTTGTCACGTCTGCTCCTGCTGCTCCCCCCCGGCGTACGACGTCGCCAGAGTACTAATGACCGGTCCTGGGATTTATCATTACGCACACCTGGCACTCATCATTACGCGCGCCTGTGAACCTGGACTCCGTAACCTTCATCATTTCCTCCCCTTTATATGTCACTCTCCCAGGTTCACTCACCAGTTGGTATTGTTCTTGTGTATGGGCGTTTCACCTACACCTGCTTCCGACTCACCGCCCCATCATTACAGCCTCACATGTTTTGAAAAAATAAATACAAATCTTTATTTTGGGGGGGGGGGGTCTTGCCTGTTTTGCTTGTTATTTTGGCATTAATATGTGTCACATATCAGTTTGCAAACAATGTAAAAAATATATATTAATTGAGTTAATTAATTTTATCTCTATTTTGTCGGTTTTGTGAAAGCTACCTATGCGGTGGAAACATGGTGAAAATATGCGGTTGTGTGTTTGGCTATTGTGGTTAGCTAATAGAAATACATATTGTGTTTTCGTTGTAAAACATAAAAAAAATCGGAAATGATGGCTGGATTCACAAGATGTTTATCTTTCATTTGCTGTATTGGACTTGTGATTTCATGAAAATTATATTATATGATATCCCTGTCCCGTTAGGCTAGGCTATGCTAGTCAGCTTTTTTGATGAGGAGGATCTCGGATCCGGGAGGGTGATAAAGTAGAGGTTAAAGCACATCACAACGTGAGTCCAAAAATGGCTTATGCTGCTTTATAAATAATTGAGGATGCCAGAGAGAGATGTATACTGTAGATAAAGTAATACTAAGTGTATGTTGTGTAGTAAACTGTTAGTAGCCTGTGTGCCTCACCCTAATAAGTTGGTCTATTTTCACCCACGCGATACTGTGAACACATCGTTCGTGGCCGGTCTGTGCTTGTTTGCCTATGACCTGATTAAGAGAAACGTAATCATCGAATATTGTAAGAGCTTTCATTGTCTGTTTATATGTAAGAACGGCCCATGTTCTGAAAACGGTCGCTGTACGTTTCAAAAGTGATAAACAAATGGTTATATTGACTATGTCAGTCGTCTCTAGCTCATTGTAATGTCTTAATCAAAATGATGGATTGCCTCGTATCCGCTCATCGCCCACTTATGCCGTAGTTTAAACATCTCAATTGTCAGTAGAAACCACATTTGTTTAAGCAAGTCAGCCATATCAGCTATGTTTTTTTTAAAAGCCAGTAAATGAGGCTGAATGAACTGTAGCAGTGGTAAGGTGTTGGGACTCTGCTGATAACCAGGTGTAACAGTGGTAAGGTGTTGGGACTCTGCTGATAGCCAGGTGTAACAGTGGTAAGGTGTTGGGACTCTGCTGATAACCAGGTGTAACAGTGGTAAGGTGTTGGGACTCTGCTGATAACCAGGTGTAGCAGTGGTAAGGTGTTGGGACTCTGCTGTTGGGACTCTGCTGATAACCAGGTGTAGCAGTGGTAAGGTGTTGGGACTCTGCTGTTGGGACTCTGCTGATAACCAGGTGTAACAGTGGTAAGGTGTTGGGACTCTGCTGATAACCAGGTGTAACAGTGGTAAGGTGTTGGGACTCTGCTGATAACCAGGTGTAGCAGTGGTAAGGTGTTGGGACTCTGCTGTTGGGACTCTGCTGATAACCAGGTGTAACAGTGGTAAGGTGTTGGGACTCTGCTGATAACCAGGTGTAACAGTGGTAAGGTGTTGGGACTCTGCTGATAACCAGGTGTAACAGTGGTAAGGTGTTGGGACTCTGCTGGTAGCCAGGTGTAGCAGTGGTAAGGTGTTGGGACTCTGCTGATAACCAGGTGTAACAGTGGTAAGGTGTTGGGACTCTGCTGATAACCACGTGTAACAGTGGTAAGGTGTTGGGACTCTGCTGATAACCAGGTGTAACAGTGGTAAGGTGTTGGGACTCTGCTGATAGCCAGGTGTAACAGTGGTAAGGTGTTGGGACTCTGCTGATAACCAGGTGTAGCAGTGGTAAGGTGTTGGGACTCTGCTGTTGGGACTCTGCTGATAACCAGGTGTAGCAGTGGTAAGGTGTTGGGACTCTGCTGTTGGGACTCTGCTGATAACCAGGTGTAACAGTGGTAAGGTGTTGGGACTCTGCTGATAACCAGGTGTAACAGTGGTAAGGTGTTGGGACTCTGCTGATAACCAGGTGTAGCAGTGGTAAGGTGTTGGGACTCTGCTGTTGGGACTCTGCTGATAACCAGGTGTAACAGTGGTAAGGTGTTGGGACTCTGCTGATAACCAGGTGTAACAGTGGTAAGGTGTTGGGACTCTGCTGATAACCAGGTGTAACAGTGGTAAGGTGTTGGGACTCTGCTGGTAGCCAGGTGTAGCAGTGGTAAGGTGTTGGGACTCTGCTGATAACCAGGTGTAACAGTGGTAAGGTGTTGGGACTCTGCTGATAACCACGTGTAACAGTGGTAAGGTGTTGGGACTCTGCTGATAACCAGGTGTAACAGTGGTAAGGTGTTGGGACTCTGCTGATAGCCAGGTGTAACAGTGGTAAGGTGTTGGGACTCTGCTGATAACCAGGTGTAACAGTGGTAAGGTGTTGGGACTCTGCTGATAGCCAGGTGTAACAGTGGTAAGGTGTTGGGACTCTGCTGATAACCAGGTGTAGCAGTGGTAAGGTGTTGGGACTCTGCTGTTGGGACTCTGCTGATAACCAGGTGTAGCAGTGGTAAGGTGTTGGGACTCTGCTGTTGGGACTCTGCTGATAACCAGGTGTAACAGTGGTAAGGTGTTGGGACTCTGCTGATAACCAGGTGTAACAGTGGTAAGGTGTTGGGACTCTGCTGATAACCAGGTGTAACAGTGGTAAGGTGTTGGGACTCTGCTGGTAGCCAGGTGTAGCAGTGGTAAGGTGTTGGGACTCTGCTGATAACCAGGTGTAACAGTGGTAAGGTGTTGGGACTCTGCTGATAACCACGTGTAACAGTGGTAAGGTGTTGGGACTCTGCTGATAACCAGGTGTAACAGTGGTAAGGTGTTGGGACTCTGCTGATAGCCAGGTGTAACAGTGGTAAGGTGTTGGGACTCTGCTGATAACCAGGTGTAACAGTGGTAAGGTGTTGGGACTCTGCTGATAACCAGGTGTAACAGTGGTAAGGTGTTGGGACTCTGCTGATTGCCAGGTGTAACAGTGGTAAGGTGTTGGGACTCTGCTGATAACCAGGTGTAACAGTGGTAAGGTGTTAGGACTCTGCTGATAACCAGGTGTAACAGTGGTAAGGTGTTGGGACTCTGCTGATAGCCAGGTGTAACAGTGGTAAGGTGTTGGGACTCTGCTGATAACCAGGTGTAACAGTGGTAAGGTGTTGGGACTCTGCTGTTGGGACTCTGCTGATAACCAGGTGTAACAGTGGTAAGGTGTTGGGACTCTGCTGATAACCAGGTGTAGTAGTGGTAAGGTGTTGGGACTCTGCTGATAACCAGGTGTAGTAGTGGTAAGGTGTTGGGACTCTGCTTATAGCCAGGTGTAACAGTGGTAAGGTGTTGGGACTCTGCTGATAACCAGGTGTAGCAGTGGTAAGGTGTTGGGACTCTGCTGATAGCCAGGTGTAACAGTGGTAAGGTGTTGGGACTCTGCTGATAACCAGGTGTAGCAGTGGTAAGGTGTTGGGACTCTGCTGATAACCAGGTGTAGCAGTGGTAAGGTGTTGGGACTCTGCTGATAACCAGGTGTAACAGTGGTAAGGTGTTGGGACTCTGCTGATAACCAGGTGTAACAGTGGTAAGGTGTTGGGACTCTGCTGATAACCAGGTGTAACAGTGGTAAGGTGTTGGGACTCTGCTGATAGCCAGGTGTAACAGTGGTAAGGTGTTGGGACTCTGCTGATTGCCAGGTGTAACAGTGGTAAGGTGTTGGGGCTCTGCTGATAACCAGGTGTAACAGTGGTAAGGTGTTGGGACTCTGCTGATTGCCAGGTGTAACAGTGGTAAGGTGTTGGGACTCTGCTGTTGGGACTCTGCTGATAACCAGGTGTAACAGTGGTAAGGTGTTGGGACTCTGCTGATAACCAGGTGTAGCAGTGGTAAGGTGTTGGGACTCTGCTGATAACCAGGTGTAACAGTGGTAAGGTGTTGGGACTCTGCTGATAGCCAGGTGTAACAGTGGTAAGGTGTTGGGACTCTGTTGATAACCAGGTGTAACAGTGGTAAGGTGTTGGGACTCTGCTGATAACCAGGTGTAGCAGTGGTAAGGTGTTGGGACTCTGCTGATAACCAGGTGTAACAGTGGTAAGGTGTTGGGACTCTGCTGTTGGGACTCTGCTGATAGCCAGGTGTAACAGTGGTAAGGTGTTGGGACTCTGCTGATAACCAGGTGTAACAGTGGTAAGGTGTTGGGACTCTGCTGATAACCAGGTGTAACAGTGGTAAGGTGTTGGGACTCTGCTGATAACCAGGTGTAACAGTGGTAAGGTGTTGGGACTCTGCTGGTAGCCAGGTGTAACAGTGGTAAGGTGTTGGGACTCTGCTGATAACCAGGTGTAACAGTGGTAAGGTGTTGGGACTCTGCTGATTGCCAGGTGTAACAGTGGTAAGGTGTTGGGACTCTGCTGATAACCAGGTGTAACAGTGGTAAGGTGTTGGGACTGCTGATTGCCAGGTGTAACAGTGGTAAGGTGTTGGGACTCTGCTGATAACCAGGTGTAACAGTGGTAAGGTGTTGGGACTCTGCTGATAACAAGGTGTAACAGTGGTAAGGTGTTGGGACTCTGCTGATAACCAGGTGTAACAGTGGTAAGGTGTTGGGACTCTGCTGATAACCAGGTGTAGTAGTGGTAAGGTGTTGGGACTCTGCTGTTGGGACTCTGCTGATAACCAGGTGTAGCAGTGGTAAGGTGTTGGGACTCTGCTGATAGCCAGGTGTAGCAGTGGTAAGGTGTTGGGACTCTGCTGATAACCAGGTGTAGCAGTGGTAAGGTGTTGGGACTCTGCTGATAACCAGGTGTAACAGTGGTAAGGTGTTGGGACTCTGCTGATAACCAGGTGTAGTAGTGGTAAGGTGTTGGGACTCTGCTGATAGCCAGGTGTAGTAGTGGTAAGGTGTTGGGACTCTGCTGATAACCAGGTGTAACAGTGGTAAGGTGTTGGGACTCTGCTGATAACCAGGTGTAACAGTGGTAAGGTGTTGGGACTCTGCTGATAACCAGGTGTAGCAGTGGTAAGGTGTTGGGACTCTGCTGATAACCAGGTGTAACAGTGGTAAGGTGTTGGGACTCTGCTGATAACCAGGTGTAACAGTGGTAAGGTGTTGGGACTCTGCTGATAACCAGGTGTAGTAGTGGTAAGGTGTTGGGACTCTGCTGATAACCAGGTGTAACAGTGGTAAGGTGTTGGGACTCTGCTGATAACCAGGTGTAACAGTGGTAAGGTGTTGGGACTCTGCTGATAACCAGGTGTAGTACTGGTAAGGTGTTGGGACTCTGCTGATAACCAGGTGTAACAGTGGTAAGGTGTTGGGACTCTGCTTATAGCCAGGTGTAACAGTGGTAAGGTGTTGGGACTCTGCTGATAGCCAGGTGTAACAGTGGTAAGGTGTTGGGACTCTGCTGTTGGGACTCTGCTGATAACCAGGTGTAGCAGTGGTAAGGTGTTGGGACTCTGCTGATAACCAGGTGTAACAGTGGTAAGGTGTTGGGACTCTGCTGATAACCAGGTGTAGCAGTGGTAAGGTGTTGGGACTCTGCTGATAACCAGGTATAACAGTGGTAAGGTGTTGGGACTCTGCTGATAGCCAGGTGTAACAGTGGTAAGGTGTTGGGACTCTGCTGATAACCAGGTGTAACAGTGGTAAGGTGTTGGGACTCTGCTGGTAGCCAGGTGTAACAGTGGTAAGGTGTTGGGACTCTGCTGATAACCAGGTGTAGTAGTGGTAAGGTGTTTGGACTCTGCTGATAACCAGGTGTAGTACTGGTAAGGTGTTGGGACTCTGCTGATAACCAGGTGTAACAGTGGTAAGGTGTTGGGACTCTGCTTATAGCCAGGTGTAACAGTGGTAAGGTGTTGGGACTCTGCTGATAGCCAGGTGTAACAGTGGTAAGATGTTGGGACTCTGCTGTTGGGACTCTGCTGATAACCAGGTGTAGTAGTGGTAAGGTGTTGGGACTCTGCTTATAGCCAGGTGTAACAGTGGTAAGGTGTTGGGACTCTGCTGATAACCAGGTGTAGCAGTGGTAAGGTGTTGGGACTCTGCTGATAACCAGGTGTAACAGTGGTAAGGTGTTGGGACTCTGCTGATAACCAGGTGTAACAGTGGTAAGGTGTTGGGACTCTGCTGATAACCAGGTGTAGTAGTGGTAAGGTGTTGGGACTGCTGATAACCAGGTGTAACAGTGGTAAGGTTTTGGGACTCTGCTGATAACCAGGTGTAACAGTGGTAAGGTGTTGGGACTCTGCTGATAGCCAGGTGTAACAGTGGTAAGGTGTTGGGACTCTGCTGATAACCAGGTGTAACAGTGGTAAGGTGTTGGGACTCTGCTGATAACCAGGTGTAACAGTGGTAAGGTGTTGGGACTCTGCTGTTGGGACTCTGCTGATAACCAGGTGTAACAGTGGTAAGGTGTTGGGACTCTGCTGTTGGGACTCTGCTGATAGCCAGGTGTAACAGTGGTAAGGTGTTGGGACTGCTAATAACCAGGTGTAACAGTGGTAAGGTGTTGGGACTCTGCTGTTGGGACTCTGCTGATAACCAGGTGTAGCAGTGGTAAGGTGTTGGGACTCTGCTGATAACCAGGTGTAACAGTGGTAAGGTGTTGGGACTCTGCTGTTGGGACTCTGCTGATAGCCAGGTGTAACAGTGGTAAGGTGTTGGGACTCTGCTGATAACCAGGTGTAGCAGTGGTAAGGTGTTGGGACTCTGCTGATAACCAGGTGTAACAGTGGTAAGGTGTTGGGACTCTGCTGATAACCAGGTGTAGCAGTGGTAAGGTGTTGGGACTCTGCTGATAACCAGGTGTAACAGTGGTAAGGTGTTGGGACTCTGCTGATTGCCAGATGTAACAGTGGTATGGTGTTGGGACTTTGCTGATTGCCAGGTTTAACAGTGGTAAGGTGTTGGGACTCTGCTGATTGCCAGGTGTAACAGTGGTAAGGTGTTGGGACTCTGCTGATTGCCAGGTGTAACAGTGGTTAGGTGTTGGGACTCTGCTGATTGCCAGGTGTAACAGTGGTTAGGTGTTGGGACTCTGCTGTTGGGACTCTGCTGATAACCAGGTGTAACAGTGGTAAGGTGTTGGGACTCTGCTGATTGCCAGGTGTAACAGTGGTAAGGTGTTGGGACTCTGCTGTTGGGACTCTGCTGATAGCCAGGTGTAACAGTGGTAAGGTGTTGGGACTCTGCTGATAACCAGGTGTAACAGTGGTAAGGTGTTGGGACTCTGCTGATAACCAGGTGTAGCAGTGGTAAGGTGTTGGGACTCTGCTGATAGCCAGGTGTAACAGTGGTAAGGTGTTGGGACTCTGCTGTTGGGACTCTGCTGATAACCAGGTGTAACAGTGGTAAGGTGTTGGGACTCTGCTGATAACCAGGTGTAACAGTGGTAAGGTGTTGGGACTCTGCTGATAACGAGGTGTAACAGTGGTAAGGTGTTGGGACTCTGCTGATAGCCAGGTGTAACAGTGGTAAGGTGTTGGGACTCTGCTGTTGGGACTCTGCTGATAACCAGGTGTAACAGTGGTAAGGTGTTGGGACTCTGCTGATAACCAGGTGTAACAGTGGTAAGGTGTTGGGACTCTGCTGATAACCAGGTGTAACAGTGGTAAGGTGTTGGGACTCTGCTGATAGCCAGGTGTAACAGTGGTAAGGTGTTGGGACTCTGCTGGTAACCAGGTGTAACAGTGGTAAGGTGTTGGGACTCTGCTGATAGCCAGGTGTAACAGTGGTAAGGTGTTGGGACTCTGCTGATAACCAGGTGTAACAGTGGTAAGGTGTTGGGACTCTGCTGATAACCAGGTGTAACAGTGGTAAGGTGTTGGGACTCTGCTGTTGGGACTCTGCTGATAACCAGGTGTAGCAGTGGTAAGGTGTTGGGACTCTGCTGATAACCAGGTGTAACAGTGGTAAGGTGTTGGGACTCTGCTGGTAACCAGGTGTAACAGTGGTAAGGTGTTGGGACTCTGCTGATTGCCAGGTGTAACAGTGGTAAGGTGTTGGGACTCTGCTGATAACCAGGTGTAACAGTGGTAAGGTGTTTCGACTCTGCTGATAACCAGGTGTAACAGTGGTAAGGTGTTGGGACTCTGCTGATAACCAGGTGTAGCAGTGGTAAGGTGTTGGGACTCTGCTGTTGGGACTCTGCTGATAACCAGGTGTAACAGTGGTAAGGTGTTGGGACTCTGCTGATAACCAGGTGTAACAGTGGTAAGGTGTTGGGACTCTGCTGATAACCAGGTGTAACAGTGGTAAGGTGTTGGGACTCTGCTGATAGCCAGGTGTAACAGTGGTAAGGTGTTGGGACTCTGCTGATAACCAGGTGTAACAGTGGTAAGGTGTTGGGACTCTGCTGATAACCAGGTGTAGTAGTGGTAAGGTGTTGGGACTCTGCTGATAACCAGGTGTAACAGTGGTAAGGTGTTGGGACTCTGCTGATAACCAGGTGTAACAGTGGTAAGGTGTTGGGACTCTGCTGATAACCAGGTGTAGTACTGGTAAGGTGTTGGGACTCTGCTGATAACCAGGTGTAACAGTGGTAAGGTGTTGGGACTCTGCTTATAGCCAGGTGTAACAGTGGTAAGGTGTTGGGACTCTGCTGATAGCCAGGTGTAACAGTGGTAAGGTGTTGGGATTCTACTGTTGGGACTCTGCTGATAACCAGGTGTAGCAGTGGTAAGGTGTTGGGACTCTGCTTATAGCCAGGTGTAACAGTGGTAAGGTGTTGGGACTCTGCTGATAACCAGGTGTAGCAGTGGTAAGGTGTTGGGACTCTGCTGATAACCAGGTGTAACAGTGGTAAGGTGTTGGGACTCTGCTGATAGCCAGGTGTAACAGTGGTAAGGTGTTTGGACTGCTGATAACCAGGTGTAGTAGTGGTAAGGTGTTGGGACTCTGCTGATAACCAGGTGTAACAGTGGTAAGGTTTTGGGACTCTGCTGATAACCAGGTGTAACAGTGGTAAGGTATTGGGACTCTGCTGATAGCCAGGTGTAACAGTGGTAAGGTGTTGGGACTCTGCTGATAACCAGGTGTAACAGTGGTAAGGTGTTGGGACTCTGCTGATAACCAGGTGTAACAGTGGTAAGGTGTTGGGACTCTGCTGTTGGGACTCTGCTGATAACCAGGTGTAACAGTTGTAAGGTGTTGGGACTCTGCTGATAACCAGGTGTAGCAGTGGTTAGGTGTTGGGACTCTGCTGATAGCCAGGTGTAACAGTGGTAAGGTGTTGGGACTCTGCTGTTGGGACTCTGCTGATAACCAGGTGTAACAGTGGTAAGGTGTTGGGACTCTGCTGATAACCAGGTGTAACAGTGGTAAGGTGTTGGGACTCTGCTGATAACGAGGTGTAACAGTGGTAAGGTGTTGGGACTCTGCTGATACCCAGGTGTAACAGTGGTAAGGTGTTGGGACTCTGCTGTTGGGACTCTGCTGATAACCAGGTGTAACAGTGGTAAGGTGTTGGGACTCTGCTGATAACCAGGTGTAACAGTGGTAAGGTGTTGGGACTCTGCTGATAACCAGGTGTAACAGTGGTAAGGTGTTGGGACTCTGCTGATAGCCAGGTGTAACAGTGGTAAGGTGTTGGGACTCTGCTGGTAACCAGGTGTAACAGTGGTAAGGTGTTGGGACTCTGCTGATAGCCAGGTGTAACAGTGGTAAGGTGTTGGGACTCTGCTGATAACCAGGTGTAACAGTGGTAAGGTGTTTGGACTCTGCTGATAACCAGGTGTAACAGTGGTAAGGTGTTGGGACTCTGCTGTTGGGACTCTGCTGATAACCAGGTGTAGCAGTGGTAAGGTGTTGGGACTCTGCTGATAACCAGGTGTAACAGTGGTAAGGTGTTGGGACTCTGCTGGTAACCAGGTGTAACAGTGGTAAGGTGTTGGGACTCTGCTGATTGCCAGGTGTAACAGTGGTAAGGTGTTGGGACTCTGCTGATAACCAGGTGTAACAGTGGTAAGGTGTTTCGACTCTGCTGATAACCAGGTGTAACAGTGGTAAGGTGTTGGGACTCTGCTGATAACCAGGTGTAGCAGTGGTAAGGTGTTGGGACTCTGCTGTTGGGACTCTGCTGATAACCAGGTGTAACAGTGGTAAGGTGTTGGGACTCTGCTGATAACCAGGTGTAACAGTGGTAAGGTGTTGGGACTCTGCTGATAACCAGGTGTAACAGTGGTAAGGTGTTGGGACTCTGCTGATAGCCAGGTGTAACAGTGGTAAGGTGTTGGGACTCTGCTGATAACCAAGTGTAACAGTGGTAAGGTGTTGGGACTCTGCTGATAACCAGGTGTAGTAGTGGTAAGGTGTTGGGACTCTGCTGATAACCAGGTGTAACAGTGGTAAGGTGTTGGGACTCTGCTGATAACCAGGTGTAACAGTGGTAAGGTGTTGGGACTCTGCTGATAACCAGGTGTAGTACTGGTAAGGTGTTGGGACTCTGCTGATAACCAGGTGTAACAGTGGTAAGGTGTTGGGACTCTGCTTATAGCCAGGTGTAACAGTGGTAAGGTGTTGGGACTCTGCTGATAGCCAGGTGTAACAGTGGTAAGGTGTTGGGATTCTACTGTTGGGACTCTGCTGATAACCAGGTGTAGCAGTGGTAAGGTGTTGGGACTCTGCTTATAGCCAGGTGTAACAGTGGTAAGGTGTTGGGACTCTGCTGATAACCAGGTGTAGCAGTGGTAAGGTGTTGGGACTCTGCTGATAACCAGGTGTAACAGTGGTAAGGTGTTGGGACTCTGCTGATAGCCAGGTGTAACAGTGGTAAGGTGTTTGGACTGCTGATAACCAGGTGTAGTAGTGGTAAGGTGTTGGGACTCTGCTGATAACCAGGTGTAACAGTGGTAAGGTTTTGGGACTCTGCTGATAACCAGGTGTAACAGTGGTAAGGTATTGGGACTCTGCTGATAGCCAGGTGTAACAGTGGTAAGGTGTTGGGACTCTGCTGATAACCAGGTGTAACAGTGGTAAGGTGTTGGGACTCTGCTGATAACCAGGTGTAACAGTGGTAAGGTGTTGGGACTCTGCTGTTGGGACTCTGCTGATAACCAGGTGTAACAGTGGTAAGGTGTTGGGACTCTGCTGTTGGGACTCTGCTGATAGCCAGGTGTAACAGTGGTAAGGTGTTGGGACTCTGCTGATAACCAGGTGTAACAGTGGTAAGGTGTTGGGACTCTGCTGATAACCAGGTGTAACAGTGGTAAGGTGTTGGGACTCTGCTGATAACCAGGTGTAACAGTGGTAAGGTGTTGGGACTCTGCTGATAACCAGGTGTAACAGTGGTAAGGTGTTGGGACTCTGCTGATTGTCAGGTGTAACAGTGGTAAGGTGTTGGGACTCTGCTGATTGCCAGGTTTAACAGTGGTAAGGTGTTGGGACTCTGCTGATTGCCAGGTGTAACAGTGGTAAGGTGTTGGGACTCTGCTGATTGCCAGGTGTAACAGTGGTAAGGTGTTGGGACTCTGCTGTTGGGACTCTGCTGATAGCCAGGTGTAACAGTGGTAAGGTGTTGGGACTCTGCTGATAACCAGGTGTAACAGTGGTAAGGTGTTGGGACTCTGCTGATAACCAGGTGTAGCAGTGGTAAGGTGTTGGGACTCTGCTGATAGCCAGGTGTAACAGTGGTAAGGTGTTGGGACTCTGCTGTTGGGACTCTGCTGATAACCAGGTGTAACAGTGGTAAGGTGTTGGGACTCTGCTGATAACCAGGTGTAACAGTGGTAAGGTGTTGGGACTCTGCTGATAACGAGGTGTAACAGTGGTAAGGTGTTGGGACTCTGCTGATAGCCAGGTGTAACAGTGGTAAGGTGTTGGGACTCTGCTGTTGGGACTCTGCTGATAACCAGGTGTAACAGTGGTAAGGTGTTGGGACTCTGCTGATTGCCAGGTGTAACAGTGGTAAGGTGTTGGGACTCTGCTGATAACCAGGTGTAACAGTGGTAAGGTGTTGGGACTCTGCTGATAGCCAGGTGTAACAGTGGTAAGGTGTTGGGACTCTGCTGGTAACCAGGTGTAACAGTGGTAAGGTGTTGGGACTCTGCTGATAGCCAGGTGTAACAGTGGTAAGGTGTTGGAACTCTGCTGATAACCAGGTGTAACTGTGGTAAGGTGTTGGGACTCTGCTGTTGGGACTCTGCTGATAACCTGGTGTAGCAGTGGTAAGGTGTTGGGACTCTGCTGATAACCAGGTGTAGCAGTGGTAAGGTGTTGGGACTCTGCTGATAGCCAGGTGTAACAGTGCTAAGGTGTTGGGACTCTGCTGATAACCAGGTGTAACAGTGGTAAGGTGTTGGGACTCTGCTGATAACCAGGTGTAGTAGTGGTAAGGTGTTGGGACTCTGCTGTTGGGACTCTGCTGATTGCCAGGTGTAACAGTGGTAAGGTGTTGGGACTCTGCTGTTGGGACTCTGCTGATTGCCAGGTGTAACAGTGGTAAGGTGTTGGGACTCTGCTGATAACTAGGTGTAACAGTGGTAAGGTGTTGGGACTCTGCTTATAGCCAGGTGTAAAAGTGGTAAGGTGTTGGGACTCTGCTGATAGCCAGGTGTAACAGTGGTAAGGTGTTGGGACTCTGCTGTTGGGACTCTGCTGATAACTAGGTGTAGCAGTGGTAAGGTGTTGGGACTCTGCTTATAGCCAGGTGTAACAGTGGTAAGGTGTTGGGACTCTGCTGATAACCAGGTGTAGCAGTGGTAAGGTGTTGGGACTCTGCTGATAACCAGGTGTAACAGTGGTAAGGTGTTGGGACTCTGCTGATAACCAGGTGTAACAGTGGTAAGGTGTTGGGACTCTGCTGATAGCCAGGTGTAACAGTGGTAAGGTGTTGGGACTCTGCTGATAACCAGGTGTAACAGTGGTAAGGTGTTGGGACTCTGCTGATAACCAGGTGTAACAGTGGTAAGGTGTTGGGACTCTGCTGTTGGGACTCTGCTGATAGCCAGGTGTAACAGTGGTAAGGTGTTGGGACTCTGCTGATAACCAGGTGTAGCAGTGGTAAGGTGTTGGGACTCTGCTGATAACCAGGTGTAACAGTGGTAAGGTGTTGGGACTCTGCTGATTGCCAGGTGTAACAGTGGTAAGGTGTTGGGACTCTGCTGATTGACAGGTGTAACAGTGGTAAGGTGTTGGGACTCTGCTGATAACCAGGTGTAACAGTGGTAAGGTGTTGGGACTCTGCTGTTGGGACTCTGCTGATAACCAGGTGTAACAGTGGTAAGGTGTTGGGACTCTGCTGTTGGGACTCTGCTGATAGCCAGGTGTAACAGTGGTAAGGTGTTGGGACTCTGCTGATAACCAGGTGTAACAGTGGTAAGGTGTTGGGACTCTGCTGATAACCAGGTGTAACAGTGGTAAGGTGTTGGGACTCTGCTGATAACCAGGTGTAGCAGTGGTAAGGTGTTGGGACTCTGCTGATAACCAGGTGTAACAGTGGTAAGGTGTTGGGACTCTGCTGATTGCCAGGTGTAACAGTGGTAAGGTGTTGGGACTCTGCTGATTGCCAGGTGTAAAAGTGGTAAGGTGTTGGGACTCTGCTGATTGCCAGGTGTAACAGTGGTAAGGTGTTGGGACTCTGCTGATTGCCAGGTGTAACAGTGGTAAGGTGTTGGGACTCTGCTGTTGGGACTCTGCTGATAACCAGGTGTAACAGTGGTAAGGTGTTGGGACTCTGCTGTTGGGACTCTGCTGATAGCCAGGTGTAACAGTGGTAAGGTGTTGGGACTCTGCTGATAACCAGGTGTAACAGTGGTAAGGTGTTGGGACTCTGCTGATAACCAGGTGTAACAGTGGTAAGGTGTTGGGACTCTGCTGATAACCAGGTGTAGCAGTGGTAAGGTGTTGGGACTCTGCTGATAACCAGGTGTAACAGTGGTAAGGTGTTGGGACTCTGCTGATTGCCAGGTGTAACAGTGGTAAGGTGTTGGGACTCTGCTGATTGCCAGGTGTAACAGTGGTAAGGTGTTGGGGCTCTGCTGATTGCCAGGTGTAACAGTGGTAAGGTGTTGGGACTCTGCTGATTGCCAGGTGTAACAGTGGTAAGGTGTTGGGACTCTGCTGTTGGGACTCTGCTGATAACCAGGTGTAACAGTGGTAAGGTGTTGGGACTCTGCTGGTAACCAGGTGTAGCAGTGGTAAGGTGTTGGGACTTTGCTGTTGGGACTCTGCTGATAGCCAGGTGTAACAGTGGTAAGGTGTTGGGACTCTGCTGATAACCAGGTGTAACAGTGGTAAGGTGTTGGGACTCTGCTTATAGCCAGGTGTAACAGTGGTAAGGTGTTGGGACTCTGCTGATAACCAGGTGTAACAGTGGTAAGGTGTTGGGACTCTGCTGATAACCAGGTGTAGTAGTGGTAAGGTGTTGGGACTCTGCTGATAGCCAGGTGTAGTAGTGGTAAGGTGTTGGGACTCTGCTGATAGCCAGGTGTAGCAGTGGTAAGGTGTTGGGACTCTGCTGATAGCCAGGTGTAGTAGTGGTAAGGTGTTGGGACTCTGCTGATAGCCAGGTGTAGTAGTGGTAAGGTGTTGGGACTCTGCTGATAGCCAGGTGTAGCAGTGGTAAGGTGTTGGGACTCTGCTGATAACCAGGTGTAACAGTGGTAAGGTGTTGGGACTCTGCTGATAACCAGGTGTAACAGTGGTAAGGTGTTGGGACTCTGCTGTTGGGACTCTACTGATAACCAGGTGTAACAGTGGTAAGGTGTTGGGACTCTGCTGATAACCAGGTGTAACAGTGGTAAGGTGTTGGGACTCTGCTGTTGGGACTCTGCTGATAACCAGGTGTAACAGTGGTAAGGTGTTGGGACTCTGCTGTTGGGACTCTGCTGATAACCAGGTGTAGCAGTGGTAAGGTGTTGGGACTCTGCTGATAACCAGGTGTAACAGTGGTAAGGTGTTGGGACTCTGCTGTTGGGACTCTGCTGATAACCAGGTGTAGCAGTGGTAAGGTGTTGGGACTCTGCTGATAACCAGGTGTAACAGTGGTAAGGTGTTGGGACTCTGCTGATAACCAGGTGTAGCAGTGGTAAGGTGTTGGGACTCTGCTGTTGGGACTTTGCTTATAGCCAGGTGTAACAGTGGTAAGGTGTTGGGACTCTGCTGATAACCAGGTGTAACAGTGGTAAGGTGTTGGGACTCTGCTGATAGCCAGGTGTAATAGTGGTAAGGTGTTGGGACTCTGCTGATAACCAGGTGTAACAGTGGTAAGGTGTTGGGACTCTGCTGATAGCCAGGTGTAACAGTGGTAAGGTGTTGGGACTCTGCTGATAGCCAGGTGTAACAGTGGTAAGGTGTTGGGACTCTGCTGGTAGCCAGGTGTAGTAGTGGTAAGGTGTTGGGACTCTGCTGGTAGCCAGGTGTAGCAGTGGTAAGGTGTTGGGACTCTGCTGTTGGGACTCTGCTGATAGCCAGGTGTAACAGTGGTAAGGTGTTGGGACTCTGCTGGTAGCCAGGTGTAACAGTGGTAAGGTGTTGGGACTCTGCTGATAACCAGGTGTAACAGTTGTAAGGTGTTGGGACTCTGCTGATAACCAGGTGTAGCAGTGGTAGGGTGTTGGGACTCTGCTGATAACCAGTTGTAACAGTGGTAAGGTGTTGGGACTCTGCTGATAACCAGGTGTAACAGTGGTAAGGTGTTGGGACTCTGCTGATAACCAGGTGTAACAGTGGTAAGGTGTTGGGACTCTGTTGATAACCAGGTGTAACAGTGGTAAGGTGTTGGGACTCTGCTTATAGCCAGGTGTAACAGTGGTAAGGTGTTGGGACTCTGCTGATAGCCAGGTGTAACAGTGGTAAGGTGTTGGGACTCTGCTGATAACCAGGTGTAACAGTGGTAAGGTGTTGGGACTCTGCTGATAACCAGGTGTAACAGTGGTAAGGTGTTGGGACTCTGCTGATAACCAGGTATAACAGTGGTAAGGTGTTGGGACTCTGCTGATAAAGGGGTGTAACAGTGGTAAGGTGTTGGGACTCTGCTGTTGGGACTCTGCTGATAACCAGGTGTAACAGTGGTAAGGTGTGGGGACTATGCTGATAACCAGGTGTAACAGTGGTAAGGTGTTGGGACTCTGCTGATAACCAGGTGTAACAGTGGTAAGGTGTTGGGACTCTGCTGTTGGGACTCTGCTGATAACCAGGTGTAACAGTTGTAAGGTGTTGGGACTCTGCTGATAACCAGGTGTAGCAGTGGTTAGGTGTTGGGACTCTGCTGATAGCCAGGTGTAACAGTGGTAAGGTGTTGGGACTCTGCTGTTGGGACTCTGCTGATAACCAGGTGTAACAGTGGTAAGGTGTTGGGACTCTGCTGATAACCAGGTGTAACAGTGGTAAGGTGTTGGGACTCTGCTGATAACGAGGTGTAACAGTGGTAAGGTGTTGGGACTCTGCTGATACCCAGGTGTAACAGTGGTAAGGTGTTGGGACTCTGCTGTTGGGACTCTGCTGATAACCAGGTGTAACAGTGGTAAGGTGTTGGGACTCTGCTGATAACCAGGTGTAACAGTGGTAAGGTGTTGGGACTCTGCTGATAACCAGGTGTAACAGTGGTAAGGTGTTGGGACTCTGCTGATAGCCAGGTGTAACAGTGGTAAGGTGTTGGGACTCTGCTGGTAACCAGGTGTAACAGTGGTAAGGTGTTGGGACTCTGCTGATAGCCAGGTGTAACAGTGGTAAGGTGTTGGGACTCTGCTGATAACCAGGTGTAACAGTGGTAAGGTGTTTGGACTCTGCTGATAACCAGGTGTAACAGTGGTAAGGTGTTGGGACTCTGCTGTTGGGACTCTGCTGATAACCAGGTGTAGCAGTGGTAAGGTGTTGGGACTCTGCTGATAACCAGGTGTAACAGTGGTAAGGTGTTGGGACTCTGCTGGTAACCAGGTGTAACAGTGGTAAGGTGTTGGGACTCTGCTGATTGCCAGGTGTAACAGTGGTAAGGTGTTGGGACTCTGCTGATAACCAGGTGTAACAGTGGTAAGGTGTTTCGACTCTGCTGATAACCAGGTGTAACAGTGGTAAGGTGTTGGGACTCTGCTGATAACCAGGTGTAGCAGTGGTAAGGTGTTGGGACTCTGCTGTTGGGACTCTGCTGATAACCAGGTGTAACAGTGGTAAGGTGTTGGGACTCTGCTGATAACCAGGTGTAACAGTGGTAAGGTGTTGGGACTCTGCTGATAACCAGGTGTAACAGTGGTAAGGTGTTGGGACTCTGCTGATAGCCAGGTGTAACAGTGGAAAGGTGTTGGGACTCTGCTGATAACCAGGTGTAACAGTGGTAAGGTGTTGGGACTCTGCTGATAACCAGGTGTAGTAGTGGTAAGGTGTTGGGACTCTGCTGATAACCAGGTGTAACAGTGGTAAGGTGTTGGGACTCTGCTGATAACCAGGTGTAACAGTGGTAAGGTGTTGGGACTCTGCTGATAACCAGGTGTAGTACTGGTAAGGTGTTGGGACTCTGCTGATAACCAGGTGTAACAGTGGTAAGGTGTTGGGACTCTGCTTATAGCCAGGTGTAACAGTGGTAAGGTGTTGGGACTCTGCTGATAGCCAGGTGTAACAGTGGTAAGGTGTTGGGATTCTACTGTTGGGACTCTGCTGATAACCAGGTGTAGCAGTGGTAAGGTGTTGGGACTCTGCTTATAGCCAGGTGTAACAGTGGTAAGGTGTTGGGACTCTGCTGATAACCAGGTGTAGCAGTGGTAAGGTGTTGGGACTCTGCTGATAACCAGGTGTAACAGTGGTAAGGTGTTGGGACTCTGCTGATAGCCAGGTGTAACAGTGGTAAGGTGTTTGGACTGCTGATAACCAGGTGTAGTAGTGGTAAGGTGTTGGGACTCTGCTGATAACCAGGTGTAACAGTGGTAAGGTTTTGGGACTCTGCTGATAACCAGGTGTAACAGTGGTAAGGTATTGGGACTCTGCTGATAGCCAGGTGTAACAGTGGTAAGGTGTTGGGACTCTGCTGATAACCAGGTGTAACAGTGGTAAGGTGTTGGGACTCTGCTGATAACCAGGTGTAACAGTGGTAAGGTGTTGGGACTCTGCTGTTGGGACTCTGCTGATAACCAGGTGTAACAGTGGTAAGGTGTTGGGACTCTGCTGTTGGGACTCTGCTGATAGCCAGGTGTAACAGTGGTAAGGTGTTGGGACTCTGCTGATAACCAGGTGTAACAGTGGTAAGGTGTTGGGACTCTGCTGATAACCAGGTGTAACAGTGGTAAGGTGTTGGGACTCTGCTGATAACCAGGTGTAACAGTGGTAAGGTGTTGGGACTCTGCTGATAACCAGGTGTAGCAGTGGTAAGGTGTTGGGACTCTGCTGATAACCAGGTGTAACAGTGGTAAGGTGTTGGGACTCTGCTGATTGTCAGGTGTAACAGTGGTAAGGTGTTGGGACTCTGCTGATTGCCAGGTTTAACAGTGGTAAGGTGTTGGGACTCTGCTGATTGCCAGGTGTAACAGTGGTAAGGTGTTGGGACTCTGCTGATTGCCAGGTGTAACAGTGGTAAGGTGTTGGGACTCTGCTGTTGGGACTCTGCTGATAGCCAGGTGTAACAGTGGTAAGGTGTTGGGACTCTGCTGATAACCAGGTGTAACAGTGGTAAGGTGTTGGGACTCTGCTGATAACCAGGTGTAGCAGTGGTAAGGTGTTGGGACTCTGCTGATAGCCAGGTGTAACAGTGGTAAGGTGTTGGGACTCTGCTGTTGGGTCTCTGCTGATAACCAGGTGTAACAGTGGTAAGGTGTTGGGACTCTGCTGATAACCAGGTGTAACAGTGGTAAGGTGTTGGGACTCTGCTGATAACGAGGTGTAACAGTGGTAAGGTGTTGGGACTCTGCTGATAGCCAGGTGTAACAGTGGTAAGGTGTTGGGACTCTGCTGATTGCCAGGTGTAACAGTGGTAAGGTGTTGGGACTCTGCTGATAACCAGGTGTAACAGTGGTAAGGTGTTGGGACTCTGCTGATAGCCAGGTGTAACAGTGGTAAGGTGTTGGGACTCTGCTGGTAACCAGGTGTAACAGTGGTAAGGTGTTGGGACTCTGCTGATAGCCAGGTGTAACAGTGGTAAGGTGTTGGAACTCTGCTGATAACCAGGTGTAACTGTGGTAAGGTGTTGGGACTCTGCTGTTGGGACTCTGCTGATAACCTGGTGTAGCAGTGGTAAGGTGTTGGGACTCTGCTGATAACCAGGTGTAGCAGTGGTAAGGTGTTGGGACTCTGCTGATAGCCAGGTGTAACAGTGCTAAGGTGTTGGGACTCTGCTGATAACCAGGTGTAACAGTGGTAAGGTGTTGGGACTCTGCTGATAACCAGGTGTAGTAGTGGTAAGGTGTTGGGACTCTGCTGTTGGGACTCTGCTGATTGCCAGGTGTAACAGTGGTAAGGTGTTGGGACTCTGCTGTTGGGACTCTGCTGATTGCCAGGTGTAACAGTGGTAAGGTGTTGGGACTCTGCTGATAACCAGGTGTAACAGTGGTAAGGTGTTGGGACTCTGCTTATAGCCAGGTGTAAAAGTGGTAAGGTGTTGGGACTCTGCTGATAGCCAGGTGTAACAGTGGTAAGGTGTTGGGACTCTGCTGATAACCAGGTGTAGTACTGGTAAGGTGTTGGGACTCTGCTGATAACCAGGTGTAACAGTGGTAAGGTGTTGGGACTCTGCTTATAGCCAGGTGTAACAGTGGTAAGGTGTTGGGACTCTGCTGATAGCCAGGTGTAACAGTGGTAAGGTGTTGGGATTCTACTGTTGGGACTCTGCTGATAACCAGGTGTAGCAGTGGTAAGGTGTTGGGACTCTGCTTATAGCCAGGTGTAACAGTGGTAAGGTGTTGGGACTCTGCTGATAACCAGGTGTAGCAGTGGTAAGGTGTTGGGACTCTGCTGATAACCAGGTGTAACAATGGTAAGGTGTTGGGACTCTGCTGATAGCCAGGTGTAACAGTGGTAAGGTGTTTGGACTGCTGATAACCAGGTGTAGTAGTGGTAAGGTGTTGGGACTCTGCTGATAACCAGGTGTAACAGTGGTAAGGTTTTGGGACTCTGCTGATAACCAGGTGTAACAGTGGTAAGGTATTGGGACTCTGCTGATAGCCAGGTGTAACAGTGGTAAGGTGTTGGGACTCTGCTGATAACCAGGTGTAACAGTGGTAAGGTGTTGGGACTCTGCTGATAACCAGGTGTAACAGTGGTAAGGTGTTGGGACTCTGCTGTTGGGACTCTGCTGATAACCAGGTGTAACAGTGGTAAGGTGTTGGGACTCTGCTGTTGGGACTCTGCTGATAGCCAGGTGTAACAGTGGTAAGGTGTTGGGACTCTGCTGATAACCAGGTGTAACAGTGGTAAGGTGTTGGGACTCTGCTGATAACCAGGTGTAACAGTGGTAAGGTGTTGGGACTCTGCTGATAACCAGGTGTAACAGTGGTAAGGTGTTGGGACTCTGCTGATAACCAGGTGTAGCAGTGGTAAGGTGTTGGGACTCTGCTGATAACCAGGTGTAACAGTGGTAAGGTGTTGGGACTCTGCTGATTGTCAGGTGTAACAGTGGTAAGGTGTTGGGACTCTGCTGATTGCCAGGTTTAACAGTGGTAAGGTGTTGGGACTCTGCTGATTGCCAGGTGTAACAGTGGTAAGGTGTTGGGACTCTGCTGATTGCCAGGTGTAACAGTGGTAAGGTGTTGGGACTCTGCTGTTGGGACTCTGCTGATAGCCAGGTGTAACAGTGGTAAGGTGTTGGGACTCTGCTGATAACCAGGTGTAACAGTGGTAAGGTGTTGGGACTCTGCTGATAACCAGGTGTAGCAGTGGTAAGGTGTTGGGACTCTGCTGATAGCCAGGTGTAACAGTGGTAAGGTGTTGGGACTCTGCTGTTGGGTCTCTGCTGATAACCAGGTGTAACAGTGGTAAGGTGTTGGGACTCTGCTGATAACCAGGTGTAACAGTGGTAAGGTGTTGGGACTCTGCTGATAACGAGGTGTAACAGTGGTAAGGTGTTGGGACTCTGCTGATAGCCAGGTGTAACAGTGGTAAGGTCTTGGGACTCTGCTGTTGGGACTCTGCTGATAACCAGGTGTAACAGTGGTAAGGTGTTGGGACTCTGCTGATTGCCAGGTGTAACAGTGGTAAGGTGTTGGGACTCTGCTGATAACCAGGTGTAACAGTGGTAAGGTGTTGGGACTCTGCTGATAGCCAGGTGTAACAGTGGTAAGGTGTTGGGACTCTGCTGGTAACCAGGTGTAACAGTGGTAAGGTGTTGGGACTCTGCTGATAGCCAGGTGTAACAGTGGTAAGGTGTTGGAACTCTGCTGATAACCAGGTGTAACTGTGGTAAGGTGTTGGGACTCTGCTGTTGGGACTCTGCTGATAACCTGGTGTAGCAGTGGTAAGGTGTTGGGACTCTGCTGATAACCAGGTGTAGCAGTGGTAAGGTGTTGGGACTCTGCTGATAGCCAGGTGTAACAGTGCTAAGGTGTTGGGACTCTGCTGATAACCAGGTGTAACAGTGGTAAGGTGTTGGGACTCTGCTGATAACCAGGTGTAGTAGTGGTAAGGTGTTGGGACTCTGCTGTTGGGACTCTGCTGATTGCCAGGTGTAACAGTGGTAAGGTGTTGGGACTCTGCTGTTGGGACTCTGCTGATTGCCAGGTGTAACAGTGGTAAGGTGTTGGGACTCTGCTGATAACCAGGTGTAACAGTGGTAAGGTGTTGGGACTCTGCTTATAGCCAGGTGTAAAAGTGGTAAGGTGTTGGGACTCTGCTGATAGCCAGGTGTAACAGTGGTAAGGTGTTGGGACTCTGCTGTTGGGACTCTGCTGATAACTAGGTGTAGCAGTGGTAAGGTGTTGGGACTCTGCTTATAGCCAGGTGTAACAGTGGTAAGGTGTTGGGACTCTGCTGATAACCAGGTGTAGTAGTGGTAAGGTGTTGGGACTCTGCTGATAACCAGGTGTAACAGTGGTAAGGTGTTGGGACTCTGCTGATAACCAGGTGTAACAGTGGTAAGGTGTTGGGACTCTGCTGATAGCCAGGTGTAACAGTGGTAAGGTGTTGGGACTCTGCTGATAACCAGGTGTAACAGTGGTAAGGTGTTGGGACTCTGCTGATAACCAGGTGTAACAGTGGTAAGGTGTTGGGACTCTGCTGTTGGGACTCTGCTGATAGCCAGGTGTAACAGTGGTAAGGTGTTGGGACTCTGCTGATAACCAGGTGTAGCAGTGGTAAGGTGTTGGGACTCTGCTGATAACCAGGTGTAACAGTGGTAAGGTGTTGGGACTCTGCTGATTGCCAGGTGTAACAGTGGTAAGGTGTTGGGACTCTGCTGATTGACAGGTGTAACAGTGGTAAGGTGTTGGGACTCTGCTGATAACCAGGTGTAACAGTGGTAAGGTGTTGGGACTCTGCTGTTGGGACTCTGCTGATAACCAGGTGTAACAGTGGTAAGGTGTTGGGACTCTGCTGTTGGGACTCTGCTGATAGCCAGGTGTAACAGTGGTAAGGTGTTGGGACTCTGCTGATAACCAGGTGTAACAGTGGTAAGGTGTTGGGACTCTGCTGATAACCAGGTGTAACAGTGGTAAGGTGTTGGGACTCTGCTGATAACCAGGTGTAACAGTGGTAAGGTGTTGGGACTCTGCTGATTGCCAGGTGTAACAGTGGTAAGGTGTTGGGACTCTGCTGATTGCCAGGTGTAAAAGTGGTAAGGTGTTGGGACTCTGCTGATTGCCAGGTGTAACAGTGGTAAGGTGTTGGGACTCTGCTGATAACCAGGTGTAACAGTGGTAAGGTGTTGGGACTCTGCTGTTGGGACTCTGCTGATAACCAGGTGTAACAGTGGTAAGGTGTTGGGACTCTGCTGTTGGGACTCTGCTGATAGCCAGGTGTAACAGTGGTAAGGTGTTGGGACTCTGCTGATAACCAGGTGTAACAGTGGTAAGGTGTTGGGACTCTGCTGATAACCAGGTGTAACAGTGGTAAGGTGTTGGGACTCTGCTGATAACCAGGTGTAGCAGTGGTAAGGTGTTGGGACTCTGCTGATAACCAGGTGTAACAGTGGTAAGGTGTTGGGACTCTGCTGATTGCCAGGTGTAACAGTGGTAAGGTGTTGGGACTCTGCTGATTGCCAGGTGTAACAGTGGTAAGGTGTTGGGACTCTGCTGATAACCAGGTGTAACAGTGGTAAGGTGTTGGGACTCTGCTGTTGGGACTCTGCTGATAACCAGGTGTAACAGTGGTAAGGTGTTGGGACTCTGCTGTTGGGACTCTGCTGATAGCCAGGTGTAACAGTGGTAAGGTGTTGGGACTCTGCTGATAACCAGGTGTAACAGTGGTAAGGTGTTGGGACTCTGCTGATAACCAGGTGTAACAGTGGTAAGGTGTTGGGACTCTGCTGATAACCAGGTGTAGCAGTGGTAAGGTGTTGGGACTCTGCTGATAACCAGGTGTAACAGTGGTAAGGTGTTGGGACTCTGCTGATTGCCAGGTGTAACAGTGGTAAGGTGTTGGGACTCTGCTGATTGCCAGGTGTAACAGTGGTAAGGTGTTGGGGCTCTGCTGATTGCCAGGTGTAACAGTGGTAAGGTGTTGGGACTCTGCTGATTGCCAGGTGTAACAGTGGTAAGGTGTTGGGACTCTGCTGTTGGGACTCTGCTGATAACCAGGTGTAACAGTGGTAAGGTGTTGGGACTCTGCTGGTAACCAGGTGTAGCAGTGGTAAGGTGTTGGGACTTTGCTGTTGGGACTCTGCTGATAGCCAGGTGTAACAGTGGTAAGGTGTTGGGACTCTGCTGATAACCAGGTGTAACAGTGGTAAGGTGTTGGGACTCTGCTTATAGCCAGGTGTAACAGTGGTAAGGTGTTGGGACTCTGCTGATAACCAGGTGTAACAGTGGTAAGGTGTTGGGACTCTGCTGATAACCAGGTGTAGTAGTGGTAAGGTGTTGGGACTCTGCTGATAGCCAGGTGTAGTAGTGGTAAGGTGTTGGGACTCTGCTGATAGCCAGGTGTAGCAGTGGTAAGGTGTTGGGACTCTGCTGATAGCCAGGTGTAGTAGTGGTAAGGTGTTGGGACTCTGCTGATAGCCAGGTGTAGCAGTGGTAAGGTGTTGGGACTCTGCTGATAACCAGGTGTAACAGTGGTAAGGTGTTGGGACTCTGCTGATAACCAGGTGTAACAGTGGTAAGGTGTTGGGACTCTGCTGTTGGGACTCTACTGATAACCAGGTGTAACAGTGGTAAGGTGTTGGGACTCTGCTGATAACCAGGTGTAACAGTGGTAAGGTGTTGGGACTCTGCTGTTGGGACTCTGCTGATAACCAGGTGTAACAGTGGTAAGGTGTTGGGACTCTGCTGTTGGGACTCTGCTGATAACCAGGTGTAGCAGTGGTAAGGTGTTGGGACTCTGCTGATAACCAGGTGTAACAGTGGTAAGGTGTTGGGACTCTGCTGTTGGGACTCTGCTGATAACCAGGTGTAGCAGTGGTAAGGTGTTGGGACTCTGCTGATAACCAGGTGTAACAGTGGTAAGGTGTTGGGACTCTGCTGATAACCAGGTGTAGCAGTGGTAAGGTGTTGGGACTCTGCTGTTGGGACTTTGCTTATAGCCAGGTGTAACAGTGGTAAGGTGTTGGGACTCTGCTGATAACCAGGTGTAACAGTGGTAAGGTGTTGGGACTCTGCTGATAGCCAGGTGTAATAGTGGTAAGGTGTTGGGACTCTGCTGATAACCAGGTGTAACAGTGGTAAGGTGTTGGGACTCTGCTGATAGCCAGGTGTAACAGTGGTAAGGTGTTGGGACTCTGCTGATAGCCAGGTGTAGCAGTGGTAAGGTGTTGGGACTCTGCTGGTAGCCAGGTGTAGTAGTGGTAAGGTGTTGGGACTCTGCTGGCAGCCAGGTGTAGCAGTGGTAAGGTGTTGGGACTCTGCTGTTGGGACTCTGCTGATAGCCAGGTGTAACAGTGGTAAGGTGTTGGGACTCTGCTGGTAGCCAGGTGTAACAGTGGTAAGGTGTTGGGACTCTGCTGATAACCAGGTGTAACAGTTGTAAGGTGTTGGGACTCTGCTGATAACCAGGTGTAGCAGTGTAGGGTGTTGGGACTCTGCTGATAACCAGTTGTAACAGTGGTAAGGTGTTGGGACTCTGCTGATAACCAGGTGTAACAGTGGTAAGGTGTTGGGACTCTGCTGATAACCAGGTGTAACAGTGGTAAGGTGTTGGGACTCTGTTGATAACCAGGTGTAACAGTGGTAAGGTGTTGGGACTCTGCTTATAGCCAGGTGTAACAGTGGTAAGGTGTTGGGACTCTGCTGATAGCCAGGTGTAACAGTGGTAAGGTGTTGGGACTCTGCTGATAACCAGGTGTAACAGTGGTAAGGTGTTGGGACTCTGCTGATAACCAGGTGTAACAGTGGTAAGGTGTTGGGACTCTGCTGATAACCAGGTATAACAGTGGTAAGGTGTTGGGACTCTGCTGATAAAGGGGTGTAACAGTGGTAAGGTGTTGGGACTCTGCTGTTGGGACTCTGCTGATAACCAGGTGTAACAGTGGTAAGGTGTTGGGACTATGCTGATAACCAGGTGTAACAGTGGTAAGGTGTTGGGACTCTGCTGTTGGGACTCTGCTGATAACCAGGTGTAACAGTGGTAAGGTGTTGGGACTCTGCTGATAGCCAGGTGTAACAGTGCTAAGGTGTTGGGACTCTGCTGATAACCAGGTGTAACAGTGGTAAGGTGTTGGGACTCTGCTGATAACCAGGTGTAGTAGTGGTAAGGTGTTGGGACTCTGCTGTTGGGACTCTGCTGATTGCCAGGTGTAACAGTGGTAAGGTGTTGGGACTCTGCTGTTGGGACTCTGCTGATTGCCAGGTGTAACAGTGGTAAGGTGTTGGGACTCTGCTGATAACCAGGTGTAACAGTGGTAAGGTGTTGGGACTCTGCTTATAGCCAGGTGTAAAAGTGGTAAGGTGTTGGGACTCTGCTGATAGCCAGGTGTAACAGTGGTAAGGTGTTGGGACTCTGCTGTTGGGACTCTGCTGATAACTAGGTGTAGCAGTGGTAAGGTGTTGGGACTCTGCTTATAGCCAGGTGTAACAGTGGTAAGGTGTTGGGACTCTGCTGATAACCAGGTGTAGTAGTGGTAAGGTGTTGGGACTCTGCTGATAACCAGGTGTAACAGTGGTAAGGTGTTGGGACTCTGCTGATAACCAGGTGTAACAGTGGTAAGGTGTTGGGACTCTGCTGATTGCCAGGTGTAACAGTGGTAAGGTGTTGGGACTCTGCTGATTGACAGGTGTAACAGTGGTAAGGTGTTGGGACTCTGCTGATAACCAGGTGTAACAGTGGTAAGGTGTTGGGACTCTGCTGTTGGGACTCTGCTGATAACCAGGTGTAACAGTGGTAAGGTGTTGGGACTCTGCTGTTGGGACTCTGCTGATAGCCAGGTGTAACAGTGGTAAGGTGTTGGGACTCTGCTGATAACCAGGTGTAACAGTGGTAAGGTGTTATGACTCTGCTGATAACCAGGTGTAACAGTGGTAAGGTGTTGGGACTCTGCTGATAACCAGGTGTAGCAGTGGTAAGGTGTTGGGACTCTGCTGATAACCAGGTGTAACAGTGGTAAGGTGTTGGGACTCTGCTGATTGCCAGGTGTAACAGTGGTAAGGTGTTGGGACTCTGCTGATAACCAGGTGTAACAGTGGTAAGGTGTTGGGACTCTGCTGATTGCCAGGTGTAACAGTGGTAAGGTGTTGGGACTCTGCTGATAACCAGGTGTAACAGTGGTAAGGTGTTGGGACTCTGCTGTTGGGACTCTGCTGATAACCAGGTGTAACAGTGGTAAGGTGTTGGGACTCTGCTGTTGGGACTCTGCTGATAGCCAGGTGTAACAGTGGTAAGGTGTTGGGACTCTGCTGATAACCAGGTGTAACAGTGGTAAGGTGTTGGGACTCTGCTGATAACCAGGTGTAACAGTGGTAAGGTGTTGGGACTCTGCTGATAACCAGGTGTAGCAGTGGTAAGGTGTTGGGACTCTGCTGATAACCAGGTGTAACAGTGGTAAGGTGTTGGGACTCTGCTGATTGCCAGGTGTAACAGTGGTAAGGTGTTGGGACTCTGCTGATTGCCAGGTGTAACCGTGGTAAGGTGTTGGGACTCTGCTGATAACCAGTTGTAACAGTGGTAAGGTGTTGGGACTCTGCTGTTGGGACTCTGCTGATAACCAGGTGTAACAGTGGTAAGGTGTTGGGACTCTGCTGTTGGGACTCTGCTGATAGCCAGGTGTAACAGTGGTAAGGTGTTGGGACTCTGCTGATAACCAGGTGTAACAGTGGTAAGGTGTTGGGACTCTGCTGATAACCAGGTGTAACAGTGGTAAGGTGTTGGGACTCTGCTGATAACCAGGTGTAGCAGTGGTAAGGTGTTGGGACTCTGCTGATAACCAGGTGTAACAGTGGTAAGGTGTTGGGACTCTGCTGATTGCCAGGTGTAACAGTGGTAAGGTGTTGGGACTCTGCTGATTGCCAGGTGTAACAGTGGTAAGGTGTTGGGACTCTGCTGATTGCCAGGTGTAACAGTGGTAAGGTGTTGGGACTCTGCTGATTGCCAGGTGTAAGAGTGGTAAGGTGTTGGGACTCTGCTGTTGGGACTCTGCTGATAACCAGGTGTAACAGTGGTAAGGTGTTGGGACTCTGCTGGTAACCAGGTGTAACAGTGGTAAGTTGTTGGGATCTGCTGATAACCAGGTGTAACAGTGGTAAGGTGTTGGGACTCTGCTGATAACCAGGTGTAGCAGTGGTAAGGTGTTGGGACTCTGCTGATAACCAGGTGTAACAGTGGTAAGGTGTTGGGACTCTGCTGATAACCAGGTATAACAGTGGTAAGGTGTTGGGACTCTGTTGATAACCAGGTGTAACAGTGGTAAGGTGTTGGGACTCTGCTGTTGGGACTCTACTGATAACCAGGTGTAACAGTGGTAAGGTGTTGGGACTCTGCTGATAACCAGGTGTAACAGTGGTAAGGTGTTGGGACTCTGCTGTTGGGACTCTGCTGATAACCAGGTGTAACAGTGGTAAGGTGTTGGGACTCTGCTGTTGGGACTCTGCTGATAACCAGGTGTAGCAGTGGTAAGGTGTTGGGACTCTGCTGATAACCAGGTGTAACAGTGGTAAGGTGTTGGGACTCTGCTGTTGGGACTCTGCTGATAACCAGGTGTAGCAGTGGTAAGATGTTGGGACTCTGCTGATAACCAGGTGTAACAGTGGTAAGGTGTTGGGACTCTGCTGATAACCAGGTGTAGCAGTGGTAAGGTGTTGGGACTCTGCTGTTGGGACTTTGCTTATAGCCAGGTGTAACAGTGGTAAGGTGTTGGGACTCTGCTGATAACCAGGTGTAACAGTGGTAAGGTGTTGGGACTCTGCTGATAACCAGGTGTAACAGTGGTAAGGTGTTGGGACTCTGCTGATTGCCAGGTGTAACAGTGGTAAGGTGTTGGGACTCTGCTGATAACCAGGTGTAACAGTGGTAAGGTGTTGGGACTCTGCTGATTGCCAGGTGTAACAGTGGTAAGGTGTTGGGACTCTGCTGATAACCAGGTGTAACAGTGGTAAGGTGTTGGGACTCTGCTGTTGGGACTCTGCTGATAACCAGGTGTAACAGTGGTAAGGTGTTGGGACTCTGCTGTTGGGACTCTGCTGATAGCCAGGTGTAACAGTGGTAAGGTGTTGGGACTCTGCTGATAACCAGGTGTAACAGTGGTAAGGTGTTGGGACTCTGCTGATAACCAGGTGTAACAGTGGTAAGGTGTTGGGACTCTGCTGATAACCAGGTGTAGCAGTGGTAAGGTGTTGGGACTCTGCTGATAACCAGGTGTAACAGTGGTAAGGTGTTGGGACTCTGCTGATTGCCAGGTGTAACAGTGGTAAGGTGTTGGGACTCTGCTGATTGCCAGGTGTAACCGTGGTAAGGTGTTGGGACTCTGCTGATAACCAGGTGTAACAGTGGTAAGGTGTTGGGACTCTGCTGTTGGGACTCTGCTGATAACCAGGTGTAACAGTGGTAAGGTGTTGGGACTCTGCTGTTGGGACTCTGCTGATAGCCAGGTGTAACAGTGGTAAGGTGTTGGGACTCTGCTGATAACCAGGTGTAACAGTGGTAAGGTGTTGGGACTCTGCTGATAACCAGGTGTAACAGTGGTAAGGTGTTGGGACTCTGCTGATAACCAGGTGTAGCAGTGGTAAGGTGTTGGGACTCTGCTGATAACCAGGTGTAACAGTGGTAAGGTGTTGGGACTCTGCTGATTGCCAGGTGTAACAGTGGTAAGGTGTTGGGACTCTGCTGATTGCCAGGTGTAACAGTGGTAAGGTGTTGGGACTCTGCTGATTGCCAGGTGTAACAGTGGTAAGGTGTTGGGACTCTGCTGATTGCCAGGTGTAAGAGTGGTAAGGTGTTGGGACTCTGCTGTTGGGACTCTGCTGATAACCAGGTGTAACAGTGGTAAGGTGTTGGGACTCTGCTGGTAACCAGGTGTAACAGTGGTAAGTTGTTGGGATCTGCTGATAACCAGGTGTAACAGTGGTAAGGTGTTGGGACTCTGCTGATAACCAGGTGTAGCAGTGGTAAGGTGTTGGGACTCTGCTGATAACCAGGTGTAACAGTGGTAAGGTGTTGGGACTCTGCTGATAACCAGGTATAACAGTGGTAAGGTGTTGGGACTCTGTTGATAACCAGGTGTAACAGTGGTAAGGTGTTGGGACTCTGCTGTTGGGACTCTACTGATAACCAGGTGTAACAGTGGTAAGGTGTTGGGACTCTGCTGATAACCAGGTGTAACAGTGGTAAGGTGTTGGGACTCTGCTGTTGGGACTCTGCTGATAACCAGGTGTAACAGTGGTAAGGTGTTGGGACTCTGCTGTTGGGACTCTGCTGATAACCAGGTGTAGCAGTGGTAAGGTGTTGGGACTCTGCTGATAACCAGGTGTAACAGTGGTAAGGTGTTGGGACTCTGCTGTTGGGACTCTGCTGATAACCAGGTGTAGCAGTGGTAAGATGTTGGGACTCTGCTGATAACCAGGTGTAACAGTGGTAAGGTGTTGGGACTCTGCTGATAACCAGGTGTAGCAGTGGTAAGGTGTTGGGACTCTGCTGTTGGGACTTTGCTTATAGCCAGGTGTAACAGTGGTAAGGTGTTGGGACTCTGCTGATAACCAGGTGTAACAGTGGTAAGGTGTTGGGACTCTGCTGATAGCCAGGTGTAACAGTGGTAAGGTGTTGGGACTCTGCTGATAACCAGGTGTAACAGTGGTAAGGTGTTGGGACTCTGCTGGTAGCCAGGTTTAACAGTGGTAAGGTGTTGGGACTCTGCTGATAGCCAGGTGTAGCAGTGGTAAGGTGTTGGGACTCTGCTGGTAGCCAGGTGTAGTAGTGGTAAGGTGTTGGGACTCTGCTGGTAGCCAGGTGTAGCAGTGGTAAGGTGTTGGGACTCTGCTGTTGGGACTCTGCTGATAGCCAGGTGTAACAGTGGTAAGGTGTTGGGACTCTGCTGGTAGCCAGGTGTAACAGTGGTAAGGTGTTGGGACTCTGCTGATAACCAGGTGTAACAGTGGTAAGGTGTTGGGACTCTGCTGATAACCAGGTGTAGCAGTGGTAGGGTGTTGGGACTCTGCTGATAACCAGGTGTAACAGTGGTAAGGTGTTGGGACTCTGCTGATAACCAGGTGTAACAGTGGTAAGGTGTTGGGACTCTGCTGATAACCAGGTGTAACAGTGGTAAGGTGATGGGACTCTGCTGATAACCAGGTGTAACAGTGGTAAGGTGTTGGGACTCTGCTGATTGCCAGGTGTAACAGCGGTAAGGTGTTGGGACTCTGCTGATTGCCAGGTGTAACAGTGGTAAGGTGTTGGGACTCTGCTGATTGCCAGGTGTAACAGTGGTAAGGTGTTGGGACTCTGCTGATTGCCAGGTGTAACAGTGGTAAGGTGTTGGGACTCTGCTGTTGGGACTCTGCTGATAACCAGGTGTAACAGTGGTAAGGTGTTGGGACTCTGCTGGTAACCAGGTGTAACAGTGGTAAGTTGTTGGGATCTGCTGATAACCAGGTGTAACAGTGGTAAGGTGTTGGGACTCTGCTGATAACCAGGTGTAGCAGTGGTAAGGTGTTGGGACTCTGCTGATAACCAGGTGTAACAGTGGTAAGGTGTTGGGACTCTGCTGATAACCAGGTATAACAGTGGTAAGGTGTTGGGACTCTGCTGATAACCAGGTGTAACAGTGGTAAGGTGTTGGGACTCTGCTGATAACCAGGTGTAACAGTGGTAAGGTGTTGGGACTCTGCTGTTGGGACTCTGCTGATAACCAGGTGTAACAGTGGTAAGGTGTTGGGACTCTGCTGTTGGGACTCTGCTGATAACCAGGTGTAGCAGTGGTAAGGTGTTGGGACTCTGCTGATAACCAGGTGTAACAGTGGTAAGGTGTTGGGACTCTGCTGTTGGGACTCTGCTGATAACCAGGTGTAGCAGTGGTAAGGTGTTGGGACTCTGCTGATAACCAGGTGTAACAGTGGTAAGGTGTTGGGACTCTGCTGATAACCAGGTGTAGCAGTGGTAAGGTGTTGGGACTCTGCTGTTGGGACTTTGCTTATAGCCAGGTGTAACAGTGGTAAGGTGTTGGGACTCTGCTGATAACCAGGTGTAACAGTGGTAAGGTGTTGGGACTCTGCTGATAGCCAGGTGTAACAGTGGTAAGGTGTTGGGACTCTGCTGATAACCAGGTGTAACAGTGGTAAGGTGTTGGGACTCTGCTGGTAGCCAGGTGTAACAGTGGTAAGGTGTTGGGACTCTGCTGATAGCCAGGTGTAGCAGTGGTAAGGTGTTGGGACTCTGCTGGTAGCCAGGTGTAGTAGTGGTAAGGTGTTGGGACTCTGCTGGTAGCCAGGTGTAGCAGTGGTAAGGTGTTGGGACTCTGCTGTTGGGACTCTGCTGATAGCCAGGTGTAACAGTGGTAAGGTGTTGGGACTCTGCTGGTAGCCAGGTGTAACAGTGGTAAGGTGTTGGGACTCTGCTGATAACCAGGTGTAACAGTGGTAAGGTGTTGGGACTCTGCTGATAACCAGGTGTAGCAGTGGTAGGGTGTTGGGACTCTGCTGATAACCAGGTGTAACAGTGGTAAGGTGTTGGGACTCTGCTGATAACCAGGTGTAACAGTGGTAAGGTGTTGGGACTCTGCTGATAACCAGGTGTAACAGTGGTAAGGTGTTGGGACTCTGCTGATAACCAGGTGTAACAGTGGTAAGGTGTTGGGACTCTGCTTATAGCCAGGTGTAACAGTGGTAAGGTGTTGGGACTCTGCTGATAGCCAGGTGTAACAGTGGTAAGGTGTTGGGACTCTGCTGATAACCAGGTGTAACAGTGGTAAGGTGTTGGGACTCTGCTGATAACCAGGTGTAACAGTGGTAAGGTGTTGGGACTCTGCTGATAACCAGGTGTAACAGTGGTAAGGTGTTGGGACTCTGCTGGTAGCCAGGTGTAACAGTGGTAAGGTGTTGGGACTCTGCTGATAGCCAGGTGTAGCAGTGGTAAGGTGTTGGGACTCTGCTGGTAGCCAGGTGTAGTAGTGGTAAGGTGTTGGGACTCTGCTGGTAGCCAGGTGTAGCAGTGGTAAGGTGTTGGGACTCTGCTGTTGGGACTCTGCTGATAGCCAGGTGTAACAGTGGTAAGGTGTTGGGACTCTGCTGGTAGCCAGGTGTAACAGTGGTAAGGTGTTGGGACTCTGCTGATAACCAGGTGTAACAGTGGTAAGGTGTTGGGACTCTGCTGATAACCAGGTGTAGCAGTGGTAGGGTGTTGGGACTCTGCTGATAACCAGGTGTAACAGTGGTAAGGTGTTGGGACTCTGCTGATAACCAGGTGTAACAGTGGTAAGGTGTTGGGACTCTGCTGATAACCAGGTGTAACAGTGGTAAGGTGTTGGGACTCTGCTGATAACCAGGTGTAACAGTGGTAAGGTGTTGGGACTCTGCTTATAGCCAGGTGTAACAGTGGTAAGGTGTTGGGACTCTGCTGATAGCCAGGTGTAACAGTGGTAAGGTGTTGGGACTCTGCTGATAACCAGGTGTAACAGTGGTAAGGTGTTGGGACTCTGCTGATTGACAGGTGTAGCAGTGGTAAGGTGTTGGGACTCTGCTGTTGGGACTCTGCTGATAACCAGGTGTAACAGTGGTAAGGTGTTGGGACTCTGCTGATTGCCAGGTGTAACAGTGGTAAGGTGTTGGGACTCTGCTGATTGCCAGGTGTAGCAGTGGTAAGGTGTTGGGACTCTGCTGATTGCCAGGTGTAGCAGTGGTAAGGTGTTGGGACTCTGCTGATAACCAGGTGTAGCAGTGGTAAGGTGTTGGGACTCTGCTGATAACCAGGTGTAGCAGTGGTAAGGTGTTGGGACTCTGCTGTTGGGACTCTGCTGATAACCAGGTGTAACAGTGGTAAGGTGTTGGGAGTCTGCTGATAACCAGGTGTAACAGTGGTAAGGTGTTGGGACTCTGCTGTTGGGACTCTGCTGATAACCAGGTGTAACAGTGGTAAGGTGTTGGGACTCTGCTGATAACCAGGTGTAACAGTGGTAAGGTGTTGGGACTCTGCTGTTGGGACTCTGCTGATAACCAGGTGTAACAGTGGTAAGGTGTTGGGACTCTGCTGTTGGGACTCTGCTGATAACCAGGTGTAACAGTGGTAAGGTGTTGGGACTCTGCTGTTGGGACTCTGCTGATAGCCAGGTGTAACAGTGGTAAGGTGTTGGGACTCTGCTGATAACCAGGTGTAACAGTGGTAAGGTGTTGGGACTCTGCTGATAACCAGGTGTAACAGTGGTAAGGTGTTGGGACTCTGCTGATAACCAGGTGTAGCAGTGGTAAGGTGTTGGGACTCTGCTGATAACCAGGTGTAACAGTGGTAAGGTGTTGGGACTCTGCTGATTGCCAGGTGTAACAGTGGTAAGGTGTTGGGACTCTGCTGATTGCCAGGTGTAACAGTGGTAAGGTGTTGGGACTCTGCTGATTGCCAGGTGTAACAGTGGTAAGGTGTTGGGACTCTGCTGATTGCCAGGTGTAAGAGTGGTAAGGTGTTGGGACTCTGCTGTTGGGACTCTGCTGATAACCAGGTGTAACAGTGGTAAGGTGTTGGGACTCTGCTGGTAACCAGGTGTAACAGTGGTAAGTTGTTGGGATCTGCTGATAACCAGGTGTAACAGTGGTAAGGTGTTGGGACTCTGCTGATAACCAGGTGTAGCAGTGGTAAGGTGTTGGGACTCTGCTGATAACCAGGTGTAACAGTGGTAAGGTGTTGGGACTCTGCTGATAACCAGGTATAACAGTGGTAAGGTGTTGGGACTCTGTTGATAACCAGGTGTAACAGTGGTAAGGTGTTGGGACTCTGCTGTTGGGACTCTACTGATAACCAGGTGTAACAGTGGTAAGGTGTTGGGACTCTGCTGATAACCAGGTGTAACAGTGGTAAGGTGTTGGGACTCTGCTGTTGGGACTCTGCTGATAACCAGGTGTAACAGTGGTAAGGTGTTGGGACTCTGCTGTTGGGACTCTGCTGATAACCAGGTGTAGCAGTGGTAAGGTGTTGGGACTCTGCTGATAACCAGGTGTAACAGTGGTAAGGTGTTGGGACTCTGCTGTTGGGACTCTGCTGATAACCAGGTGTAGCAGTGGTAAGATGTTGGGACTCTGCTGATAACCAGGTGTAACAGTGGTAAGGTGTTGGGACTCTGCTGATAACCAGGTGTAGCAGTGGTAAGGTGTTGGGACTCTGCTGTTGGGACTTTGCTTATAGCCAGGTGTAACAGTGGTAAGGTGTTGGGACTCTGCTGATAACCAGGTGTAACAGTGGTAAGGTGTTGGGACTCTGCTGATAGCCAGGTGTAACAGTGGTAAGGTGTTGGGACTCTGCTGATAACCAGGTGTAACAGTGGTAAGGTGTTGGGACTCTGCTGGTAGCCAGGTTTAACAGTGGTAAGGTGTTGGGACTCTGCTGATAGCCAGGTGTAGCAGTGGTAAGGTGTTGGGACTCTGCTGGTAGCCAGGTGTAGTAGTGGTAAGGTGTTGGGACTCTGCTGGTAGCCAGGTGTAGCAGTGGTAAGGTGTTGGGACTCTGCTGTTGGGACTCTGCTGATAGCCAGGTGTAACAGTGGTAAGGTGTTGGGACTCTGCTGGTAGCCAGGTGTAACAGTGGTAAGGTGTTGGGACTCTGCTGATAACCAGGTGTAACAGTGGTAAGGTGTTGGGACTCTGCTGATAACCAGGTGTAGCAGTGGTAGGGTGTTGGGACTCTGCTGATAACCAGGTGTAACAGTGGTAAGGTGTTGGGACTCTGCTGATAACCAGGTGTAACAGTGGTAAGGTGTTGGGACTCTGCTGATAACCAGGTGTAACAGTGGTAAGGTGATGGGACTCTGCTGATAACCAGGTGTAACAGTGGTAAGGTGTTGGGACTCTGCTGATTGCCAGGTGTAACAGCGGTAAGGTGTTGGGACTCTGCTGATTGCCAGGTGTAACAGTGGTAAGGTGTTGGGACTCTGCTGATTGCCAGGTGTAACAGTGGTAAGGTGTTGGGACTCTGCTGATTGCCAGGTGTAACAGTGGTAAGGTGTTGGGACTCTGCTGTTGGGACTCTGCTGATAACCAGGTGTAACAGTGGTAAGGTGTTGGGACTCTGCTGGTAACCAGGTGTAACAGTGGTAAGTTGTTGGGATCTGCTGATAACCAGGTGTAACAGTGGTAAGGTGTTGGGACTCTGCTGATAACCAGGTGTAGCAGTGGTAAGGTGTTGGGACTCTGCTGATAACCAGGTGTAACAGTGGTAAGGTGTTGGGACTCTGCTGATAACCAGGTATAACAGTGGTAAGGTGTTGGGACTCTGCTGATAACCAGGTGTAACAGTGGTAAGGTGTTGGGACTCTGCTGATAACCAGGTGTAACAGTGGTAAGGTGTTGGGACTCTGCTGTTGGGACTCTGCTGATAACCAGGTGTAACAGTGGTAAGGTGTTGGGACTCTGCTGTTGGGACTCTGCTGATAACCAGGTGTAGCAGTGGTAAGGTGTTGGGACTCTGCTGATAACCAGGTGTAACAGTGGTAAGGTGTTGGGACTCTGCTGTTGGGACTCTGCTGATAACCAGGTGTAGCAGTGGTAAGGTGTTGGGACTCTGCTGATAACCAGGTGTAACAGTGGTAAGGTGTTGGGACTCTGCTGATAACCAGGTGTAGCAGTGGTAAGGTGTTGGGACTCTGCTGTTGGGACTTTGCTTATAGCCAGGTGTAACAGTGGTAAGGTGTTGGGACTCTGCTGATAACCAGGTGTAACAGTGGTAAGGTGTTGGGACTCTGCTGATAGCCAGGTGTAACAGTGGTAAGGTGTTGGGACTCTGCTGATAACCAGGTGTAACAGTGGTAAGGTGTTGGGACTCTGCTGGTAGCCAGGTGTAACAGTGGTAAGGTGTTGGGACTCTGCTGATAGCCAGGTGTAGCAGTGGTAAGGTGTTGGGACTCTGCTGGTAGCCAGGTGTAGTAGTGGTAAGGTGTTGGGACTCTGCTGGTAGCCAGGTGTAGCAGTGGTAAGGTGTTGGGACTCTGCTGTTGGGACTCTGCTGATAGCCAGGTGTAACAGTGGTAAGGTGTTGGGACTCTGCTGGTAGCCAGGTGTAACAGTGGTAAGGTGTTGGGACTCTGCTGATAACCAGGTGTAACAGTGGTAAGGTGTTGGGACTCTGCTGATAACCAGGTGTAGCAGTGGTAGGGTGTTGGGACTCTGCTGATAACCAGGTGTAACAGTGGTAAGGTGTTGGGACTCTGCTGATAACCAGGTGTAACAGTGGTAAGGTGTTGGGACTCTGCTGATAACCAGGTGTAACAGTGGTAAGGTGTTGGGACTCTGCTGATAACCAGGTGTAACAGTGGTAAGGTGTTGGGACTCTGCTTATAGCCAGGTGTAACAGTGGTAAGGTGTTGGGACTCTGCTGATAGCCAGGTGTAACAGTGGTAAGGTGTTGGGACTCTGCTGATAACCAGGTGTAACAGTGGTAAGGTGTTGGGACTCTGCTGATAACCAGGTGTAACAGTGGTAAGGTGTTGGGACTCTGCTGATAACCAGGTGTAACAGTGGTAAGGTGTTGGGACTCTGCTGGTAGCCAGGTGTAACAGTGGTAAGGTGTTGGGACTCTGCTGATAGCCAGGTGTAGCAGTGGTAAGGTGTTGGGACTCTGCTGGTAGCCAGGTGTAGTAGTGGTAAGGTGTTGGGACTCTGCTGGTAGCCAGGTGTAGCAGTGGTAAGGTGTTGGGACTCTGCTGTTGGGACTCTGCTGATAGCCAGGTGTAACAGTGGTAAGGTGTTGGGACTCTGCTGGTAGCCAGGTGTAACAGTGGTAAGGTGTTGGGACTCTGCTGATAACCAGGTGTAACAGTGGTAAGGTGTTGGGACTCTGCTGATAACCAGGTGTAGCAGTGGTAGGGTGTTGGGACTCTGCTGATAACCAGGTGTAACAGTGGTAAGGTGTTGGGACTCTGCTGATAACCAGGTGTAACAGTGGTAAGGTGTTGGGACTCTGCTGATAACCAGGTGTAACAGTGGTAAGGTGTTGGGACTCTGCTGATAACCAGGTGTAACAGTGGTAAGGTGTTGGGACTCTGCTTATAGCCAGGTGTAACAGTGGTAAGGTGTTGGGACTCTGCTGATAGCCAGGTGTAACAGTGGTAAGGTGTTGGGACTCTGCTGATAACCAGGTGTAACAGTGGTAAGGTGTTGGGACTCTGCTGATTGACAGGTGTAGCAGTGGTAAGGTGTTGGGACTCTGCTGTTGGGACTCTGCTGATAACCAGGTGTAACAGTGGTAAGGTGTTGGGACTCTGCTGTTGGGACTCTGCTGATAACCAGGTGTAGCAGTGGTAAGGTGTTGGGACTCTGCTGATAACCAGGTGTAACAGTGGTAAGGTGTTGGGACTCTGCTGTTGGGACTCTGCTGATAACCAGGTGTAGCAGTGGTAAGGTGTTGGGACTCTGCTGATAACCAGGTGTAACAGTGGTAAGGTGTTGGGACTCTGCTGATAACCAGGTGTAGCAGTGGTAAGGTGTTGGGACTCTGCTGTTGGGACTTTGCTTATAGCCAGGTGTAACAGTGGTAAGGTGTTGGGACTCTGCTGATAACCAGGTGTAACAGTGGTAAGGTGTTGGGACTCTGCTGATAGCCAGGTGTAACAGTGGTAAGGTGTTGGGACTCTGCTGATAACCAGGTGTAACAGTGGTAAGGTGTTGGGACTCTGCTGGTAGCCAGGTGTAACAGTGGTAAGGTGTTGGGACTCTGCTGATAGCCAGGTGTAGCAGTGGTAAGGTGTTGGGACTCTGCTGGTAGCCAGGTGTAGTAGTGGTAAGGTGTTGGGACTCTGCTGGTAGCCAGGTGTAGCAGTGGTAAGGTGTTGGGACTCTGCTGTTGGGACTCTGCTGATAGCCAGGTGTAACAGTGGTAAGGTGTTGGGACTCTGCTGGTAGCCAGGTGTAACAGTGGTAAGGTGTTGGGACTCTGCTGATAACCAGGTGTAACAGTGGTAAGGTGTTGGGACTCTGCTGATAACCAGGTGTAGCAGTGGTAGGGTGTTGGGACTCTGCTGATAACCAGGTGTAACAGTGGTAAGGTGTTGGGACTCTGCTGATAACCAGGTGTAACAGTGGTAAGGTGTTGGGACTCTGCTGATAACCAGGTGTAACAGTGGTAAGGTGTTGGGACTCTGCTGATAACCAGGTGTAACAGTGGTAAGGTGTTGGGACTCTGCTTATAGCCAGGTGTAACAGTGGTAAGGTGTTGGGACTCTGCTGATAGCCAGGTGTAACAGTGGTAAGGTGTTGGGACTCTGCTGATAACCAGGTGTAACAGTGGTAAGGTGTTGGGACTCTGCTGATAACCAGGTGTAACAGTGGTAAGGTGTTGGGACTCTGCTGATAACCAGGTGTAACAGTGGTAAGGTGTTGGGACTCTGCTGGTAGCCAGGTGTAACAGTGGTAAGGTGTTGGGACTCTGCTGATAGCCAGGTGTAGCAGTGGTAAGGTGTTGGGACTCTGCTGGTAGCCAGGTGTAGTAGTGGTAAGGTGTTGGGACTCTGCTGGTAGCCAGGTGTAGCAGTGGTAAGGTGTTGGGACTCTGCTGTTGGGACTCTGCTGATAGCCAGGTGTAACAGTGGTAAGGTGTTGGGACTCTGCTGGTAGCCAGGTGTAACAGTGGTAAGGTGTTGGGACTCTGCTGATAACCAGGTGTAACAGTGGTAAGGTGTTGGGACTCTGCTGATAACCAGGTGTAGCAGTGGTAGGGTGTTGGGACTCTGCTGATAACCAGGTGTAACAGTGGTAAGGTGTTGGGACTCTGCTGATAACCAGGTGTAACAGTGGTAAGGTGTTGGGACTCTGCTGATAACCAGGTGTAACAGTGGTAAGGTGTTGGGACTCTGCTGATAACCAGGTGTAACAGTGGTAAGGTGTTGGGACTCTGCTTATAGCCAGGTGTAACAGTGGTAAGGTGTTGGGACTCTGCTGATAGCCAGGTGTAACAGTGGTAAGGTGTTGGGACTCTGCTGATAACCAGGTGTAACAGTGGTAAGGTGTTGGGACTCTGCTGATTGACAGGTGTAGCAGTGGTAAGGTGTTGGGACTCTGCTGTTGGGACTCTGCTGATAACCAGGTGTAACAGTGGTAAGGTGTTGGGACTCTGCTGATTGCCAGGTGTAACAGTGGTAAGGTGTTGGGACTCTGCTGATTGCCAGGTGTAGCAGTGGTAAGGTGTTGGGACTCTGCTGATTGCCAGGTGTAGCAGTGG